>NW_028324305.1:13375797-13675797 GCF_058129835.1 Hydra viridissima
ACTACCTATTGATATAGTAGAAAAAGAAAAGGAACCAAATGATTTGGTTGAAGAAGGTGTAGACAGTGTTGCTCTTGTTTCAACTTATGAAATTTTTGGATTGTCTGATGTTGCAATAGAAGATTTACTAAAACTAGTATGCCTGTTAAAACCAGACTTTCCCGATTCTTCTTTTTATTTATATAAAAAGCAATTAAGCAGTATTCATGAGCAAGTTCAAGTTCATCTGCATTGCCTAGACTGTCAGTATTATCTTGGGGAAGTGAAAACAGAGGAATGTCCTATGTGTAATACCTTGTATGATAAAAAAAAAAAAGTATGGCACAAGATTCTTATTTCCTGTATTGTGGAGTAGAAAATCAATTGAGAAATATACTAGAGTCTAGAAATGTACGTTTCATGGACAAAAATCAAGCTAATTATTACAAGTCAAATATCATAGATGGAGATGCATACAAAAAACTGCCTCTGCTTCCCAATGATATTACTTTAACTTTTAATATTGATGGTTCTCCTTTGTACAACTCTTCAACAAGATCAATTTATCCCATTTTGGCATCAATCAATGAACTTATTCCTTCTGACAGGAAGAAAAAACATTATTTGTGCTGGAATTTGGTTAGGTAAAGACAAACCAATAGCTACTACTTTTTTGAAGCTATTTGTAGCAGAAGCAAAATCATTATGGAATATCGGATTTACTTGGGGCAATGATTAGCATACACACTGTCTAACTACTATTTTCACTACTAATACTATAGCCCATCCAATTTTTACAAATACTAAACAATTCAACAGATATTATGGATGTGACTTTTGCTATGCTAAAGGTGAGCATCACGATGGAGCACATGTATATAGACATATCAATTTTGAACATCGTTCAAAAGATTTACATATGATAGGTTGTACAAATGCTGTTGCAGTAGGTTATCCTATTAATGGGGTAAAAGGTACTTCAATTCTTATGGATATTCCATACTTTGATATAATCAATAATACTATTCCTGACTACATGCACAGTGTCTTGTTAGGAGTCACTAAACATTTTGTGTCATTGCGGATTGATAATCGTGGTGCTGATTATTCTCTTTCAGTTCAAAATATATGTGATATCAGAAACAGCTGGAAAAATATCAATCTACCAAATAATTGTGGTCGTGACACTTGTTCTTTAACTGAAAAGAAGTCATGGAAAGCTTCCGAATGGCAGAATTTCCTGTATTTTGGTTGGCCTTTAGTAGAAATTAGAATACCTGCACAATATTTTTCTCATTGGATAAAACTTGTCACTGCTATAATGCTTCTTGTATCTGATTCAATTCACCAAGGAATGGTGGATGATGCCAACACTTTGTTGAATGAATTTTCATCAGATGTGGAATTGTTATATGGAAAAAATCATTGCCTCTTCAATATACATCTACTTCGTCACTTAGCTTTAAGTGTAAAAAATTGGGGGCCTTTATGGGCAACTTCATGTTTCACTTTTGAAAATTACCTTGGAGCAATGAAAAAAATCCACAATGGTACAGTGTTTGCTGCAGAACAAATTGCTAAATCAGTCCTTTTGTTAAACAATATACCCTTTATTCTTAAAGATACAACTCGATCTGAAGGTTTTCAAGTATTATTTAATGATATATTTAGACAATTTCTGCCAACTTCAGAAAGTCTTGTGCATCTTGATATAAAACCAGCAGTTATTGATTTTCTTACAATGGAAGCATTAAAAACAGCTGGTGTTTCTAATTTTGAAGAAATTTTTTCTTGTTATCGCATGCATGTTTATGGACAACTTATTTCAACACATTCTTTTTGTAGTGGGAAAAAACGGAGTGATTGTTATGTTAAACTGTCGTTTGGTTTTGTCTTTCTTATAAAAGCAATATTAAAGATAAGTTTATCCTATTTCATTGTTGGATACAAGTTGCAATCAAAGAAATATTTTCTTTCTTGTAATACTGATTGGTATTATTACAAAGGTGACTTTGATAAACATATTTTTGCTTACGATGCAACAAAGATTATATCTAAAGTAGTTAAAGTTGACGACACTTACATTGTTGTTCCTAATAGATTCACTCATGTCTATTCTTAGCCTGCCGAAAAGTTTTACAGTTGGGGTTAGGACCAACACTGTATTATATATATATATATATATATATATATATATATATATATATATATATATATATATATATATATATAATGCAAATTAATGGTGAAAAATGATTGTACAATGGAAGAATCTGCAAGTAACATTTAAAGATTAAAAAACATAACTAAAATATATTAATTAAAAAATTAAATTAAAGAAAAATGTAAGAATTGCTTTTATCTTGTTTTGGATTTTAAAACAATTTTTATCTTATTTATAAAAAACAATAAAAATATGCAAACAATAATTTTTCTATTTAAATATTCATTATTGTCAACAGTATTGTCATTTTCAACAAATAGATCAATATATTCAACTGCTATCAATAAGGATCCTTTAACAAAAGAGTAACAAAAAGAGAGTAACAAAAACAAAATCAAAATGTTGAAGTTGGATGATTTGGGTGGTTGTTAGGTGCAAGAAATAGTTCAAAAAGTTCAAAACTAAATTAATGTAAATATTAATAAACATGATGTATTAAGAGTGAAATAAAGATTTAAAATTGTTTAAAATAATCATTAAAATAAAGAAAATTTTCTTTTCATATATATATATGCTGATTCAGAAAAATATAAAAACATAGACCTGAAAATGAACGGAAAGTGCTCTAATTCGAAGTCAAATTTTTAAAAAGTCCCACTAAAGACCTTAATATTCGCCATTTTGAGAATAACAAGTTAAAGATCAATAATGCGCAATGTAATGGAAATTAATTTTCGTTAATAATTAGGGTAAACTGACCTATATCTGGCCACATCGTTCTTATTGTTTAAAAATAAAAATTCTTTTAGTGTTACATGAATAAATAAATTTACACATAAATAGGAATATTTAGGGATGGATATAATTCAGAAAAATTTTTAACAAAATCAAACTTGATATGTGTTTAAGCATCAGTTTTTCAGATGCTAGCTAAAAGACTTATTTCTGGCCGCTGAGACTTAATTCTGGCCGCTTCTTACCTAATTCTGGCCATCGGCTAGATTTAGGCATAATTTCTTTTCTAAATTACATGTTTTTAAACAGAAAAAAATTCAATTGAAAGAAGACACATTACATAAGCAAGAAACTGGAACACCAAAATTCAAGTTAAAACAAAAACAACAAAATAAAAACAAAAGAATAATATATTGTTCTTTTTTTTTTTTTTCCCTACAGTTTGGAAGTTTTATGTTTTTTTTCCTCCTGTTTTTTTCTCTTTAACATAACATTTTTTTCTCTTTTTTTTTCTTTGATTAATTTTTTTTGAACTTCTTCATGTTTGTTATCCAGTGCTTCTTGAGATGTGAGCAAAAAATACTTTGGTTTCAATGCAGTTTTGGTTTTTTTAATGATTTGAGTGGGATATGTTAAAACATCAGAATCTGGATCTCCTGGAAAGGATTGATTTTTAAACGGAAAATTTTGATAAACACTTGAAGCTGTTATTTCTATTTTGTTCATGGCAACATTTTGAGTTTTGATATTATCTGTAACTATATTTTTTACTGGGGATGGATTAGGAATAGCGTATGTGTGGTCAAAATTTAACATTAAAGAATGCGTTGTTGCTAAAGATGTTGAAATAGAAAACTCAACATCTTCTTCAATTGATTGATTCGATTGATCAATATTGCATTCTGCTGTTTCACAATGGTTATTAGATACTTGAGGTAGGTTGCCTAAAATTTTCAACAGATTCTCATTATTTTTTATAACTGGGTTCTACGTATAAAGAATTAGGCATGTAAGCTTCAGGTGGAATTATATTTGGATTATATGGATAAATTCCACAAGCTCAAAAACCAGATATAACATTATTTGGGGTAACAGATTCGTTCCAAGCCTGCTTCATCAATCCACAAAAACTTACTCTTGAAACTAGTGTCCCAGGAAAATTACAAATCAAATTTTCACATGCTTTTCTGTAAGCTTTCTTGAGTGGACCAAATACTGATCGATCACAAGACTGAAGCCAGTTAGAAGTGTGAGCTGGCAATTCAAAAATATGTATTTTGTTTGCCACAGCTACATCTAATAACTCTACAAAGTTGTGTGAGTCATGGCCGTCTAAAATAAGTAATTGAGGTCTGTCAGAACCAATTTTTGGAAGAAATGATTTGGTAAACCAGAGAAATGCAATTCCCTGCTTAGTCCATCCACTATCAGAAACACTCCATGTGCTTCCTTCTGGTGCATTTTCAATTTGAAAGCTGTTGAGTGACCTATTTGTTTTTCCTTTTACTATAAAATGTGGTGGAAGAGAGTTACCAATTGCATTGACACAAGCTATAACAGTGATTGTTTCCCGATTACCTGATGTACGACTATGTAGGTACTTTACTCCTTTTTTAGCAATTATTTTCCCAGGGCGATAATCAAACTGGATTCCAGTCTCATCCATATTCCATATATTCTGTGGTTTACTAATTAAATTATTTTCCATTAATACATTTTTAAGAATAGAAAAGTATGTTGAAACTTTACAAGCATTCATACACTGATGTCTAACAGCAGCTGTAACTTCTGGTTGACGTAAAGTTATCTGTTTGTGCCTTTTGCACATCCCACGCCACCATTTTTCAGAAGGTGTTCCATTTTTGAATGATTTATTATGCTTTGCAGCAAAGTTTTCAGCATATTTTAGAAACTGTGATCGGCCAAATCCTATTCCTAATGCTGCATGATTGCATGCAAAATCAACTATTTTATTTTCTTCTTCATCATTTAGAAGGGTGGGATGACGAGGCTTGGCTCCCAATTCCATTTTTCCAGAAAGTCTAACCTGCAGAGAACATCTTGGAACACCAAAAGCTTTACATGCTGCGCGCTGTGAAGATCCATTTTTTACAGCTTCAATAGCTGATATCATAGCTGCATCACTCCATAAACAGTGTTTTTCACGTTTACTTCTGAACAGTTCTTCATTTTTTTTAGAATCTTGTAAATTTTTTCTTATTTTAACTTTCTTAATTTTTTCCATTCTAATAAGAAATTTCAGAGTTCTATAAAAAACATAAATATTAAACTATAAGATAGTTATTAATATTTAACAAATGTTCTTGCATATAAGTGCACATAGCCATAATATATGTAGATGTGTATCTATAACATTCATTATCATACAACAAAATTAAAATATCATTATGCAAAAAAGCATTTAATCAAGACCATGGTCATGTATCAAGGCCAATATATAGAATTTTATTTATAAAATGGTATTTGTAGTATAATGTTATAAAAATATGTTATTAATCTACTTAAAATAAAATTTATAGTTATAAATAATACTATGTTTTTAAAGAATAAAAAGTTAAGTTTGGATTACTTTTAAACATTACATAGGCTATATACATAATACAATGCAATATAGATACATTTGTGTCTATACAAACTGACACATGTACATATAACACATAATAATTGCATAAATATATACATGATCATTAATACACGTTAAATACCATAGTCTTCAAAATTACACAAACTAACACACACACATATCTATAAAAGTGTGTCATTTTTAAAGTTATAAATGTTTTATAGTTTAAAAAAATCGTAAACATAAACTTATTTATGGCCAGAATTAGGAATAATCTTTGGCCAGATGAGATGTAGGACATTCGGTAGAAAATATATTACAATTTTATATATAGAAATTCACATATAAATAGAATTTATACACATTATTCAAAACTAGCAAAATTACATATACAGTTTTAATAACATTACATTCTAATATTACTTTCAATTCAAGCGATTTACAAACGCAATGATGTTTGAATGTCATTATCAAAACTTTGAAAATATCAAAAATCGAGTTTACGGACGCAAGAAATTTATCAAATATTTCCAGCATGTTTTCAAAGCATCAGCATATCTATATATTTTCTTAACTGCACATTTAAAAATTACAAACTTAAAATATGTTTTATTTCATAACGGACCAATAAACTATTACATTAAAGCATTTTGAGCTTTTGAAAATTGGCCAGAATTAGGACGCGGCCAGATATAGGTCAGTTTACCCTAAAGCGTTTTGAAAAAGATTTCTAAAAAATGGCGAATATGAGGGTTTCTAGTGGGATTTTTCAAAACTTTGACTTCGAATCAGAGCACTTTCCGTTCATTTACAGGTCTATATTTTTATATTTTTCTGAATCAGCATAAAATTCTCTATCACAATCAATCATAAAAAAAAGGAGGGGGGGGGGGGAGAGGAGAAGCAACAGTAGCGCTATATATATATATATATATATATATATATATATATATATATATATATATATGGCCAATTCCATAGTTCAGTGACGCATCATGCGGAAAGATATTTTTTAATAAAAACTTTTCTATCACTCAAAAATAATTTTTTATTACTCTAAATCAATCTTGAATTAAAGTTTTATAATATAAACTAAACACAATTGTATTAACATAACACTGCTACATAGAAAAAATTAAAATATGAGTTCAGTGACGCAACGCGGAAAAAAGTGTTTTTTTATCTGCATACTTTTAAATGGAGTTTTCGCTGAAATTTCTAGCAAGGCTAATTAGATTTTTTTGTTGTAATTTATTCATTTGGCAATAAGGCAGTCATAAAAAAAGCCACAAACAACAAAGTTTTCATATCGTTTTATTTTACAGAAAAAAAACTATCAGTTCAGTGACGCAACGTTCAGTGACGAAACAAAAAAATGAAATTAAAATTATTTTAAAAAGTTTTGTTATTTTCTAATAAATTTTAACTATACTCAGGTGAAAATAGCATCGGAACAACGTTATCATTCTGAACATAAAAATAATGTGATTTTTATATATCTTTGATTTTTCTTGAATAACTTAAAATTGAACTGAATTCAAGTTCATTTTTTTGTTGTCTTGTATCGTTTTCTGACATGTGAATTACAGATATTTGCAAATCTTGTAATGCTAACGCAAAATCTGCTGCTGACCTGATCTCGTATTGACTAGATTTAACTCTCAGGGCTGCGATTCGTTTAACAGTAGCTCCTATTCCGTCAACTACTCCTTTCCCGTGCATCGCTGCAAAGAAATGCCAGAAGAATTTTTTATGAAAATATATTTCAAACACAACCATTGCAGCCATAATGCTTTTGTTTTTGAACTGAGAAGTGGGATTATCGCTGAACATGTGTACTTCTTTGACTTGATCAGGAATAATGTGAAGGATTTTGTCAATTTACGGTATAACGGAAGACTTAGTATGATCAGTTGAATCAGAATTAACACTCATCGAAACCTCCTTCAGTTTCTTAAAAATTGTTGATTGGTTTTTCTTTACAAATGCGTGTTTAACGAACTTATCACGCATCGCTGATATGTGTTGGATGAGTTCTGTTACAGTAAACTTTTTTGAAATTTTTTCAATGTTTGCATATGTTTTAGTTTCAGGCTTTCTCCACTCGTCCCAGGACACTTCGAAACCAAATGTATTAACAGTTTGCAAGTGCTTATCGAACTGTTTCATACCTTTGCATGCAACGCATTTGTCATAGGCGCAATCGTATGTGTACGGCTCACAAACAAAGTTATTTATCATTTTAGATCCAACTTTGATTGAAGACGCTTGAATTGATTTTGTTAATGCATTTAAGGCAAATCGCATATTTTCATGCAAACTACAAACACAAACATTATGCGGAAATTTTGTAACTGATTTCACATTGCGTGGACGAAGCTCGCAAAATTTGCTGAGTCCAATTTTTATGTGCTGATGCTTTTCCTTGAATAACTCGAAAGCTTCTTTTAGCGTATAATATAAATGACGTATCTGAATATTGTTTGCTTTTCCGTCAGATAATTGAATTCGAGTGACATCTTTTTTGTTTGGTGATATTTGGGAAACTTCATCTTCATTATAAAAGTTTACAACTGCTTAAACATCGCTTTCAGAAAGACCATACACCTTTGAACATGCTGGAGGTAGACCCAAATTATTTTTACAAGCAGAGCTATTTGAAAGAATAGAAAAAATTTCAGATTGTTTTTCCTTTGAAGTTGGTAGTGCTTTTAAAACTTTTTTCAATGCTTTTCCTCTTTGTTGAACGTTTTTAAAAGATGAGCTTGGTCTTTGAGATTGATTTAAAAGTTTTCTTTTTAGAGCGCGACTTTTTAAAACTCTTAACTTTGCTTTAGCAGCATAAGCTGCTTTTTTATTAGGATCAGCTTTCAATTTTTCTCGATATCTCTTAGATCTTACTCTGGACATTTCTTTCTTTTTATTAGCATTCCGAGAAACATAATTAGCTTGGTATTCTGCATAACGTTTGTTTTTTACTTCTAATTTTGATTCCATTTTTTAAAAAATGTACAACTTTATATGAAAAAGTTAACATAAATCCAATAGTTTACTAATATTTACTAATAACCCTTCACAATACTAAAATGCAAAAATTTATTCGAATTCGAAAAATTCGAAAACCCACAATGAAATCTGAACATTTGGATGATGTTTTGACTTCCTTACCGCGCTATTTTATAAAGCGCTTATTATCCCGTTGATGGGTTCAGTGACGCAACAGCTTTTAAACTATAACTATAAGTTAATATAATGCTTTTTGACCAATTTTTTTTTAATAATGATGAAAAGTTTACATTAAAATATATAATTTCTAAAAAAGCCTCGACTTAAAGCCTAATTTCGTTGTGATAATTAAACTTTTTTAGCTTTTAGTTCAGTGACGCAACCTAATTTTTGCAGATGTGTATGTGACAAAAAAACACTTGAATTATTTTTAAAGAGTAAAAGTTTTTTTGCTCAAGACATATATTTAATCTCAAAGATTTTTTCTAAACAAAAATATGGATATGTTTTGTTTAAAATATTGCAATAACTCGCCCTCAAATTTTACTCACTTTTTCGAATAATAAAATGAAAAAACAGTTGCTAACATTCATCAAATTTATCTACTCGGTTCAAATATTTTCTTCCCAAAATTTATTTTAACAATAATTTTAAGGTGTTTAAACTACAATTAAAGAAAAAAAATGCTTTGAAAAAAGAAATTTTTAAACACGAAATTTATCTCTTCCATCGTGGAAATAGCCATATATATATATATATATATATATATATATATATATATATATATATATATATATATATATATATATATATATATATATATATATATATATATATATATATATATATATATATATACATATATATTTATATTAATATATATATCTAGTTATGCGGATTGTTTCCCTCAAGTTTAAGTATAAAAATGAACTACTAAAAATCAAAAGAAAAAGTTCCTAAACTTTGGGTTGATGCAGCTGCACGATTATTTATTTAAAAAGATAAAATTAGCCTATTTATGTATTAATGTTAAAATATCATTTATATAAAACATTATTGTAACATGTTACAAAAATTTTTTATATAAAAATCCACAATATAAAATTCAATAGACGTTGTTTTCTCAAGACACATGTTCTTTTGTAAAATATCCCCAGGACAAAAAGTTCTATAGATTTTCTATAAAAACCATTTCATTTCTATTGGAGTTCTATAAAAATAATTCAGTTCTATAAAATTCCTATAGACAATTTCTTGAAGTCTATAGAAATTCAAAATATAATTTGAAGTCTATAGAAATTTCTATAGACTTCAAGAAATTGTCTATAGGAATTTTATAGAACTCAATTATTTTTATAGAACTTCTATAGAAATTAAAAAGTTTTATAGAAAATCTATAGAACTTTTTGTCCTGGGAACTAACTTATCACTGCATACAAAATTAAATAAAGACTCAAACTTTTCCATACGTTTGTTGTAAAACTAACACCATCAATTGAGACAGTGTCACTTTCAATTTTTTGACACACAGCATCTGTTAGTTTTTTGTAAAGGATTGGTAGTTTTTGTTTTGAGAATGTTGAGGGCACCTTGATTTTAGCTCTTGGTTCTAGTGATGAAATTATAAACTTAAATCTTTCACCTTGCACAGTGGAAAATGGCATATCAACAAATACTAGAAGCATAAGTACTTTTATATCAAATACTAGAAGCATAAGTACTTTTTATATCAAATACTAGAAGCATAAGTACTTTTTATATCAAATACTAGAAGCATAAGTACTTTTTATATCAAATACTAGAAGCATAAGTACTTTTTATATCAAATACTAGAAGCATAAGTACTTTTTATATCAAATACTAGAAGCATAAGTACTTTTATATCAAATTTGTTATTGTCTAGGATCATCATCTTTTGAGATTTAAAAATGCAATAAGAAATTGTTTATGTCGTAAGTTTCTTTTCTGGTGGCTGTTAAGTCACTTTATAATCAACTGTTTTTCTTTTTTATAACTAATTTGAGATAGGATCTTTACTTTTATGCGTTCTTTTCAGATGCTCTAGTAGAGGGATTGATTGTCCACTCCGAAAAAGATTCTACTACAAGGGTTAAGAGACAAAAGTAAAAAGCCTTTATTGAACATTAAAATATATTTCTAGTTTTTAATTGGTGATTTTTGAAATGGTTATATCAAGAGTTTGAAAAAGTCTAAAAAGTAAACAGTTTGCCTTACGGAGGTGCTTCCTAGATTTGTTTTAAGAACACTGTGACAAAATCAACACTTTTGCTGACAACTTGTCAATTTTTTAAAAAGAAGTATCACACTTGACTTTATTTAGGCATTTTATTCTTTTTTTTTCACTTTACCACTTTAATTTAAGCGTCTGCGCTTTAATTTAAGCGTCCGACGATAGTTACGGTATATACCGAGATTTAAACTAATTACAATATCGGTTAAAGTTTTTTTAACGATATTTTGCCGTAATCATTCCGACGACACTTTTTTTTGTCAAATATCATATCGGAATAATAACGATACGGAAATGAAACGATACACAGACGCTTAGGATTTTGATGATTTCCTAATTACATTTGTGTTTTAATCGTTTATGGGTAAATCAATTTTTTAATTGTTGTAATTTTAATTAAAATCGCGTTACATAATTGATTCAAGTTATTATTCTCAAAACCAGGGCTGTGGAGTCGGTAAGCTGCTGTTTCGACTCCGACTCCGACTCCTTGAATTTATCATGGACCGACTCCGACTCCGACTCCCGACTCCGACTCCCGACTCCGACTCCTTCATAAGTAGCCAATTTATAACAAGAAATATACTGTAGTAAAATGTTAACATTGGATATTTCATCACTATGATACAAATAATCCAACCACTTAGTGCTTTAAACAATATTTATTAGAAAACAATTTCTGAACAAACGACTTTTCTGAACTCTTGTTATGCAATAAACTCTTATGCAGTCACTAATAACATTATGAATTTGTCAAAATCATGCTTGAAATATTGTCAGTTGGACAGAAAGAACTTGTTCTTCTTTAAGTTCATATTCTTTAAGAATCTTTTCTACTAAGACCTGGAGAATTTCGCTGGTGTGATTAGCTTTGGTGTCTTTTACTGCCAATGTCTTGGTAACTGCTTCATTTTTTTCAAAAAAGAATTAAAGATTGATTGCAAAATAGTTCACTCTGTTAAGAAACACAAAGCGTCCCTTGAGAGATTCATTAAGTTCTTCTTTTTGTTTAATAGCTTTTTCAATCACTAATTTTCTAATACTCTCTCTCTCCAGAGAAACAAAGTTAATTGAAAACTTACAGTCTTTCTGTTTGTGTAGCAACTCTTTGGTGCTTGGTGGTGGCACGCCTAGCTTTCTACTAAGAATATGTAGCACAGTGCCAGACAATTAAGGTTGGGAGTTGGGGGATCATGAAGTTATATGTTAAACTCCTTGTCCTCCAGTTGTTGCAAACTACAATTCCCATTGTGTCTGGATATCCTACAGCTTTCAGAGCATCCTGGGACTTGTAGTTTTGTAACAACTGGAGGGCTAGAGTTTGATACTTGTGCTTTAGACCGACAGAACATAAAATATTTTAATGAATAACATCTATAAAATCCTTATGAAGTTTATGAAACTTTGAAAGATTTTTTTTAAACCGGAGTCGGAGTCGGTACAATTTTTCCGACTCCGACTCCAGACAAAATGAGCTCCGACTCCGACTCCACGACTCCGACTCCAACTCCACAGCCCTGCTCAAAACATTATTTAATTGAACTTCAATTATTAAAATTTTTAACTGAGAATACCACAGCATTATCATTATTTTCAGAGTTCAGTGATGATTTCTATGTTTTGCAATATGCAGCCAGACACCGGTTAGTGGCAAATAATATAAATTGTTCAACTTGCAACATCCAGTCCTCATTGAACAAATATATTCAAAACCAAGATGGATGAAGGTGGCGTAGTAATGCAGACAACTTTTGTCAAGCTGTGCGCCATCGTTCATTTTTCAAAAGAAGCATTTGCCTCTAAACACTCTGATTTTGCTACTGTATATGTGGTGCTTTGATTTTACGCAGGTGCAAATCATTTGAAAGCTTCGCCTCTCCAGAAAAACCTTTATAGATTGGTGCAACTTTATGAGAGAAATTTGTGAGCAATACTTTGAAAAACATCAACGACAACTTGAAAGTTGAGATGAGAATGTTCGATCCAATAAATGACGAGATTGACACGTCGAAATAATTTCAATGGAAAAACCATTGAGGCTATAGAGCGACATTAAGGACGCTGCTGATTTGTAGAGGTGTCTAAAAGACGTCTAGAAACACTGCTACCCATAATAGAACAATGGATTTTACCTGGTAGTTGAATAATCTGTAATGGTTGATCATCTTATGTTGATTTTCCACATATTTCGAATGGTATTTATGAAGGTGTCCTTGTTCACGAAAAAAAATTTGGCAACGCCAATAACCCAACTGTGCACGTTCAGCTTATCAAGAACACGAGGATGCAAACGAAGAAGAGGTTGTGCAGTCAACATGTGACCAGTGGACCGCTTTTCCAGGATCCTCATTCTCATCTCAGCATTCAAGTTGTTGTGAATTTTAGAAACTTAGCTGAGTTTCTATGGCGGCAATTAGTTGACGAAAACAAGTATGGCAAATTGATAAACTGTATTTCAGACAGTTATATGTTATAACCAGGGCTGTGGAGTCGGAGTCGGAGTCGGAGTCGTGGAGTCGGAGTCGGAGCTCATTTTGGCTGGAGTCGGAGTCAAAAAACTATCCTATATCCTATTAAAATTAAGATTAAAGGTTATATTTAATAGTAGTTTAACATAAATTAAAATAGTACTGAATCATAATACTAATGCATACAGCGGCGGTTTTAAGCACAGGCAAAGCAGGCATTTGCTGGTGGCCTCGCGCTCAGGTGGCCTCGCATTTTTTTTTTCTTAGTACAAGTAATATAAAAAAATTTTATCAGCCTTATATCCTTGGTGAGTTAGTGAAGTCTAAAGTTGGAGACTCTCCTTGCATTGCTTTTAAAGCCATCTTGGGTTCTTTGATTTACGACTGGCACTTCCCTAATTATTGTTGTGGCTTTTATATTCACTCCTTACGCTGGCTTTTGATTAGACTCGACGTTACAGAACTTACAACAAAGACTGATTTTTCTTTTACTAATTTATCACATTTACATACTATTTTTATTATTTTACATTAATGTTTTCATGAGGACGCTTGTTCCTTTCTTCTGACTTTGAGTCGTTAGTAAGCTTAAATCAAAGATTCAAAATGCTTGATTCATACAACAAAATATTAGGTTTTTAACCCGTACCGAAAAAATGCGAAGTTTAGATGCAAATGAATTGTTGAATGATTGTAAAAATTTAGAAATATCACTGAGAAATCCTAGTACAGAAGAATCGGACGTGAACCATGAAGAGTTATACTCGGAAATAAATACATTTTTAAGAATGGAAGTTTCGGCGGAATCGAAAGATGCACTGGAAATTTTGAAGTATATTACGGCAAATTCTTTAATTGAAATTTTTCCAAATTTATTTATTGCCCTACAAATTTTACTAACTTCCCCTATTTCAGTGGCAAGCGCAGAGAGGTCATTTTCCAAATTAAAACTCATAAAAAACTATTTACGTTCCACTATGGGTCAAGACCGCTTATCTGCATTAGCTTTAATTTCCATTGAAAATAAAATAAGTCGGTCCTTGGACTGTTCTGATTTAATTGATAAGTTTGCGTCTTTAAAAGTCAGAAAGGTTAAGTTTTAAGTCAATGTAATCGATCCTCCTAAAATCTGCGAAAAAAATAAATGGTATCGCATTTTGAGTAGTCTTATTAGTGCATCTTCATCCAAAATAAAAAAAATACTTAATGTACATTTAAAACCTATGTGCGTTTTTTGCTTCGTTACGTTCTAATAAATATCCAAAACACAATAGAACACAAGAATTAAAAACTCAACTGATATAATAGAAAACTTGCCTATGGCCTCGCATATGGTAAATCCGCCACTGAATGCATAAGTTAGGATTTATAGCATAATTTCTAATGTTTTTATGCTTTAGCGATTTAGAGGGCTTTATATATCATGAAGCCCATGCCAAATCGCGAGGTTAGAATTATTTTGTTCTATCTCCAAGTTTAAACGTTGGGAGAAAGTTTTTGATTTTTTCTAAAAGTAAAAATTATTTAAAATTTTAGCTTTAATTATTAAAAAAATAATAACTTTAAATAATTTATGTTTAAGCAAATTATTTAGAAAAAAAATTTATAAAATAAAGCGTATTTTAAAAGTAACTATTATATTACTAACTAAAATTAATAACTCATTTTCTCCCAACTTTTAAAATGGGAGATAGAACAAAATAATTCTAACCTCGCGAAATGGCCTCACTGCCCCCCCCCCCCCCTTCTGATATGGCCTGATCCTGTGTATACATACAAAACTCCAAACTAATTACTAATTAATAGAACTTATAAAAAGTTGAAATAAAATTGTAATCTACCTGAATCACCGAGCTACAACCCCTCAAAAAATTCTATTAATTCACCAAGTTTGGATATTCTTAAACTTCTAGCACCATGTGTGCTGCCAGGCCATTTTGCTCGAATTTTTATAAATCAACCTTTAAAATCACATACCGTTTGAACATTCAATAAATTATTTAACACTTTCGCTGCCAACTACGAGTATACTCGTAGTAAGTTGGCGTCATTTATTTGTCAACTACGAGTATACTCGTAGTAAGTTGGCGTCATTTATTTGCCAACTACGAGAATACTCGTAGTTATACTAACTTATTTCAAATGATATTTGTGCATGACTGGCTTTGTCTGTTCTTTTTTTTTTTTTTTTTCTTGGCTTCACATTTGGTTTCAGAAAATATAACATTCAAGATTTTATTTTAAAAATCCAGGGAACCTAATTTAAATGCGGATAAAGACAGAAATAGCTTAAAACAGATAAAAATAAAACATTAATATTAATTTAATTTTATTTCATGAAAATTTAAGTGTAAACCTATTCTGCTGAATGATACATTCTGAAACATTCGCCGATACATAACGGAGGTCTATTTTCACAAACAGCACATTCATATCGTGTTTCTTTACGTTTTATTTTAAAGCAGAATCGACATGGTTTGGTTGGGAATTTTTTCTTTTCATTCGTTGGTATTGAAGACAAGTAGTGGAAGCTATTATTGGTAATTCGAGGCACAATTTCATTCAAACGTTCACCCAATAAATCTGTAACAACTAATTCTCTAAACTTAAGCAAGGAAATTGTTTTATCTACCCTATATTTGCTGTTTAGACAGTAAGCATTAAACAAAAAAAGTATCAAAGAGATGAAGTGCTACTTTTTATACCATCTGATTGTCTTTCTTAGGCAATCATAATATGATACCATTTGTTCCGCCCTATCTACTCCTGACATATATTGATTGTAATCTTTAATAATGTTGGGTTTCATTTTCTTCTCTCCTCTTCTGTTTGTCACTTCCATCATTTGCAACGAATGCATGTTGCTAATCATTAGCACGTCTCTTTTGTCTTTCCATTTAGCAACCACTGCACCCTCTCTGCTTCTGCTTATAACGTCTCCCTGTTTCAGTTTTGCTTTTGTACACTCTTTTGGATTTGACTTTCGGTCAGTTCTTAAAGTACCACAAATATATGTTTTTTGATTTATCATGTGCTTTGTTAATTCAAAGGAACAGTAAAAGCTATCGGTGTACAAGTGATAACCTTTTCCCAAAAATTTTTCCGTTAAACCTAAAACAATAGCTCCCGCTTGACCCAACAAATGTTTATCGAGAGTTGTCTCGCCAGAGTAGATTTTTACTTTTAGTACAATACCATCTGATTCGCAAAGTTCATAGAACTTGATACCATACTTATGTCTTTTATTTTTCACATACTGCCTGAATACAAGACGTCCCTTTCAAAGCATCATTGACAAATCAATTGATATATTTTTATTAGGACAGAAGATGTTATCCATTGCATTATTTAAGTGATCGAGAAGTCCAATAATTTTACATAAGCGTCCACTACCCGAATCTTCATTGTTAATAAAATGCCAAAACCTTAATATTAGTTGGAATTTATTTCGTGATATTATTCTAGAAAATAAGGGAAATCTATAGAGACTGTTCTAAGACCAATAGTGTTCTCAAGATGGCATTTTGACACACCCCATATGAAGAAGAACTTCAAGGAACTGCCGCATATCTTCTGAATTTATTGGTTTCCAATCTTTAAAACGTGAGCTTCTTCTGAGGGGATGCTGTTTATTTATTTCTTGCGTTGCGTAGCGATTAGTTTCAACTACCATAGTTTTATAAGCTCTTCTGTAACAAATAGTCTAAAGAAATCTAATGGTTTCTTGCTCTCCATGTATATCTTCAAACCAGGATCGGCAGTAAATTCAATTTATTTTACAATATTCGGCTCATCTTTCCATTGGTTTGAATTTCTAAATGGACCACCCGTTGTTCTAGCTCTTTTCGGCGGCATTAAAAAATCTTCTGCAGTGGCTGCTAGATGAACGTCTGTGTACTGATCGTCATCACTTTCTTCAAAGTTAATATCTTCAGAACCTAATTCTGATGCAGTCAAGCTCGAAGACGTAGTAGTATAAGCGAAAAATGAATCAGAATCTTTAATATCATCATCTTCACTATCCTCACAATCTTCCATTATCATATCTGCTGATCCAATTGTGGAATATCTGTGTTAAGCTAATAGGAGATAGATAAATTTATAAATTATCTATTTATAAAAAAGAAATTACTCATCTATAAAACACATTAACTAGTATACTGTGTAAAAAATTCGAAGTGCACACTAAAATGTTTTTTAATGTATTAAAAAACATTTTATTGTGTACTTCAAATTTTTTTCACATTTTTAATAACATACAGTATAATGTAGTTATCAAATATATTTTAGCTTCTAGTCTTAAAAACACAACGATTTAGAATTAAGAAAACAAAATATAAATTACCTTTTTTACTCATGATAACTGCCAATGTGCATGTGCAAAAAAATTGAAACACTATAATAATAATGGATCAAATAAGGTACATTATTACACCTTTTCAAGATGCAAGTGAGAACTTGAAAGTTGTAGTTAAGAAACGTAAGATAAATTGAGAAATACAACATGTAATTTAGAAGTCGCATTATGTAATATTTATGGAAGATGTAATTAAGAAACGTAAGATTTAATTTAGAAGATGAAAGTTGTAATTGAGAAAATATAATATATATTTTAAATTACATATTGCAATTTCTTATTTACATGTTGGGTTTCTCAATTACATTTTAAAGTACCTTAATTACAACTTTCAAGTTCTCAATTACATCTTTTCAAGATGTAGTCACCGCAATGAGTTATACTCATTACGGTGTTACGAGTACTTCGGCACTGTAGAAAAAAAAATCCTTCCCCATTTCCAAGCTACTTTTTTTGTCAGTTATATTCAGAATAAAAAATACTATAGAATTATTTCAGATTAAAAATATTTTATTTATTGAAATATTGATATCTAGCCTTGGCAATGAGAATGAAACCACGTAAAACAGTCTCGGCAAAAATAATTCATTGTAAACATTATGGCTCGGCAAAGAAATAATGCATAGCTTAAAATAGCTCGGCAGCGAACGTGTTAAAGACCTATTGATAGGCAGGCTCTGATGTCGTATATATACGAATGTGAAAAGAATACATGTTAAGGTGGATAACCACAAAAAAAAACAAATTTCATAACGGTAATTAAATTTTGAAAACCACTATTTGATTCAAATTAATGTATACATTTTTTGCAACGTAAATATTGCTAAATACGTAGATCTTTCATAAAAAGGCAGAAAATTGTCAAAATCACGTAGAAATGAAGCATTTAATACCTACACTTGCAACACGATTTTTCAAGTTATATTAATTTTTGAGCTTTGAAACTTTGCAACTTTCTGTCAACCCATGAAATAAAGGGAATGAATTAAAATCCATGAAAAAAAACTACTTGTAGCATTTTTAGTTGAAATTTTGTGGTTTTTGTAATATTTTCAGGGGGTAGAGCTATGTTAAAACACTAAAAAAGCCAAAAAAAAAAGTATATTTTAAAAATTTAATATTTATTCCCTTCATTTAGGTATTTTAAACAACTCCTGAAAATTTGAAGTAAATTGACCCAATCTTAAGATATCATGTTGTAAGTCAAGTTAAGTATCGTTAAAATGCAATTCTGAGAAAAAAAGAAAAACAAAATACAAAAGCAAAAAACTATTAAAATCCACCTGATAAATAAGATTCTTGTAATGAAGTTCCTTCTTTATTATCAATCCAACCTTTTTTTAATGCTTTTAACTTTTCTCTTCTTTTTTTAACTTTGACATCATTTTTTTAAAACATGTTTTTTAAATGCTTCATATCTTTTTGATGAAATGCCAATGAACTTTTTAAGTCAAATTTTACGTTAAGGAACTTAAAAACTCTGTTAAGACCATATGTACCATCTTTGAAGTAAAGAACTGCAGAACAAACACCCACTTCAAGCAAAAATCTTCTAACAAAGATATTTTTTGGACATCAAGACCATATTATGTTATTAAGTCCTTCATTGCAATTTTGTGTCTCTCCATGAGTGCATTTTTTGAGAAAAAAATCATCAGATAAATCATCAAAATCTTTATTACATCATAAATCCACACAGGAATTTTTACTTTAGGCTTCTAAATGTCAACTCCTTCTTCACAGTTCTTCCATCTACACCAACTATTTAATCCTCTAGGGCATAGTATATGTCGTCGCAATTTGTCTGGAAAGTGAGTACAATGATTTAAACAGCTCTTATACCTTTTTTTCATTTGGTATACTTTTTCATCATCGTTTAAATTTTTATTATTTGCAAATTCTCTTATCACCATACCAAAATAGTTTTGAATAGTGTTTATAGAATTATTGGTGAGGTTTCCAACACCTGTTAATTTTTTCCCACAAAATACTTTGGGAGTCGGAGTCGGAAAAATTGTACCGACTCCGACTCCGGTTTAAAAAAAATCTTTCAAAGTTTCATAAACTTCATAAGGATTTTATAGATGTTATTCATTAAAATATTTTATGTTCTGTCGGTCTAAAGCACAAGTATCAAACTCTAGCCCTCCAGTTGTTACAAAACTACAAGTCCCAGGATGCTCTGAAAGCTGTAGGATATCCAGACACAATGGGAATTGTAGTTTGCAACAACTGGAGGACAAGGAGTTTAACATATAACTTCATGATCCCCCAACTCCCAACCTTAATTGTCTGGCACTGTGCTACATATTCTTAGTAGAAAGCTAGGCGTGCCACCACCAAGCACCAAAGAGTTGCTACACAAACAGAAAGACTGTAAGTTTTCAATTAACTTTGTTTCTCTGGAGAGAGAGAGTATTAGAAAATTAGTGATTGAAAAAGCTATTAAACAAAAAGAAGAACTTAATGAATCTCTCAAGGGACGCTTTGTGTTTCTTAACAGAGTGAACTATTTTGCAATCAATCTTTAATTCTTTTTTGAAAAAAATGAAGCAGTTACCAAGACATTGGCAGTAAAAGACACCAAAGCTAATCACACCAGCGAAATTCTCCAGGTCTTAGTAGAAAAGATTCTTAAAGAATATGAACTTAAAGAAGAACAAGTTCTTTCTGTCCAACTGACAATATTTCAAGCATGATTTTGACAAATTCATAATGTTATTAGTGACTGCATAAGAGTTTATTGCATAACAAGAGTTCAGAAAAGTCGTTTGTTCAGAAATTGTTTTCTAATAAATATTGTTTAAAGCACTAAGTGGTTGGATTATTTGTATCATAGTGATGAAATATCCAATGTTAACATTTTACTACAGTATATTTCTTGTTATAAATTGGCTACTTATGAAGGAGTCGGAGTCGGGAGTCGGAGTCGGGAGTCGGAGTCGGAGTCGGTCCATGATAAATTCAAGGAGTCGGAGTCGGAGTCGAAACAGCAGCTTACCGACTCCACAGCCCTGACCCAAATAGTACTTATAAATTACCCCATAGTTATTTATGGATCTAGAAATTATTTCTACTGCCAGTACCTTCCATAGCTCCTGAAGATTTGGAATGATTTAGGTGACATTTTTGATTAGCTTTCCAAGAGTTATACATAGGGTGATTCACTTTGTTTTTCCATATTTGACATCCCCTGCAATATTTACTAAGTATTGCAAAGTCAATGCAACTCCCTTCACTTATAGCTGTTACTACTCCATTTAAAGAACTGTGATCTTGTTTTTGCCACGTCCCATCAATAGAAACTTTAATCAAAGCTTCTCCAGTAATTGTTTTATTTGGTGAAATATTTTACTTTATTAGCAGCATTTTTCATAGACTGTAATGCAGCTGAATGGTAAGCCTTTGATAACGTTTTCATTGAATTATTAAACGCATTTTTTTGCATACATGACATACTCATTATACGAGAGAAATCTTTTATAGCTTCATGCCCTTTACCTATTTCACGAAAAGCTATTATTCTTTTTAAATTCACGTCAAATAAATTTCTTCCTTGCTTTGAATTACTTTTATAAATTTGATTTGAAGTGTATCTATTGAACTTATATTTACATTCATTGCAACTTATAATTAATTTGTGTGAAAACCCCATTCTAGGTGCTGAATCATCATTAATTACCATGTTGCTTTCACAATTTGGACATATACAAAATTTCTCAATAATTCTTTAAGAATATGAAAGTTGAAAAGAATGTTGTAGTTGTTTTCAGTGTCCGTATTATTGTTAAACCTGAGCTTTTTAGAACTGACACAAGTTGATTGAAATGGTGTTTGACTCTTGTTTTCAGTATAATTTTTTGAAAACCCATTAAATCTTCTTTTTCTTTTTCGTTCATTATTTTTTTTATTACCCATTACTATAAAATGTATATATATATATATATATATATATATATATATATATATATATATATATATATATATATACATTTCAACCAAAGATAGTATATATATTATCTTTGGTTGAAATGTATATATATATATATATATTGTTGAAATGTAAATAAATATATATATATATTTATTTACATTTCAACCAAAGATAGTATATATATATATATATATATATATATATATATATATATATATATATATATATATATATATATATATACTATCTTTGGTTGAAATGTAAATAAAATTTGTTGTCCGAATCGCTATAAATGCAAACAAAGCTCCTTATACTAATTGTTAAACTATAAATATTTTAGTATGAGGACTTACAGTAATCAATTGCAAACCAAGCTGGCATAATAAACCATATAATGTTTATATTTTTAGGTAGTTGATCAAAAAGAGAAGCATTTATAGGGTTGTTGAAAATGGCTTAACAAAAAAAAATGCAGTTGCTATAGACGTTGCTAATGACGCTTTTTTATACTTACCTACAAACTATCCAAAATACAATAATTTTTAGAATGAGTTAGATAAAGCTAAGTTTATCATAATTAAAATGGATCATCGAAGCATTATATCACTTAAATATCAAAAAATTGATTTTTTCATTAGAAAAAATTTTTTTTTTTGTGGTTATCCACCTTAAGTTTGTCTCCAAATTGAAGTCATAAATCAAATGTTAGATTTGATTTATGACATCAATTTCAATTCTTGCATTCGGATCGTTATCTAATAACATCTACTGAGCATTACTAAGGTACTGAAAAATAACAATATGCAGCGCTAATACCAAAAAGAGAATTCAGGTTAATTCTTTTGTTGGGTCGGCTGTCTAAAAACCAAAATTGAAAATTTTTGTTAATTGAGTAGTAACACTAAAAAGTATCAACTATTACACAATCGTGGAATTTGTACTTCTTAAAAATAAATTTTTTCCACCCCAAAGAGGGTTTAGTGAATTTGGACAATCCCAACCCTTCAAATTTGCCAAAAATACATAAAACACTCTACAAATTCAGTTTAATGAGGTAAGCTATTTTTTATAGATTGATTTTAAATCTTATAATAAAAGTTAAAAGTAATATTTTGAAAAAACATTTTCTTCCAGAAGTTAATGTCTAAAACACATTTTATACAATTATTTTATGTGATTATTAAACTTTAACTACATCTGCTTTCTTAAATAGTTACAATATTTTGACTCCAAATGCCACAAAAAGTTTTTGGCAAACGGTAAAATGACATAATATAAGTTGCTCAAATTTCGCACCTAATTTAATAACGCAAAATTAATGATAATCCATTATCTTTGTTTGCGCCAAAATGCCAAATAATCCACGAAAGTTACACGTATTACCAAAATAATGATAAAATGCATGAAAGTTACCGATGTAATGTAACAAAAAATTATGTTAATCAACGAGCTTTCAACATAAGTTTTAATCAAGAAGTATTTTTTTGAACCATAAGCATTCTCGTGGGTTGGTGAGCATCTCCATTTCAATAAAGTCATTGCAATAACTTTTTTTTTAAACCCAACTTTTGGCAAGTAAGTCACTTTAAATCGTGGAATACAGGATAATCAAAAACGTGCAATCTATTAAACAAGTTTTTGTAATCCTCCTCTAGATATGAGTTTTTACTCTCCTCCCGGTAAGATGTCTTTGTATTTTACAGATTAATTTTTTTAAAATTTTTTCTCGTAAAAATTGTCACATACACTTTTAGTAACTTTGTAGAAGAGGGCAAACGTACTCAACGGTAAGGGTTAAAAGCAAGATAGCATGTCTAAAATATTTTTTTAATAAAAGCAGATAAAATAAATATAAAGTATTCAGAATTAATAAATAATCCAAGAGTTTAAACGCTTAGAGGATTACAGAAAAATGATTATCATTTGCGCATTACACTTTACAATACAGCTTCTCAAACAATGCTATTTGTTTCAGCTAAGAGACTATTTGTTTCTCCGGATAATGTCATTTTCAAATTAGGCACGTTTGACCAGTTTGATTAAGTATTAGAAATGCAATGCAATTATAATACCATTTGACAAAATTAAGCGATAGTGACGATAGTTTAAGCGAGAAGTGTTTTTTTAAAGGGAACATAAGATTTTATTTATTATAAGTGAAGCGTTATTTTTTTTAGAAGAATAGGTAGATTTTTAACATAATTGTTAAAATGAATGGAATTGCAAATCAAGGTTTGGATGTTGAAGAACGTGTTGATGGTGTTCCTTCTCTTGCAAAGTTTATCAACGACGATCTTCCAAAAAAATCTTATGATGAAGAGGAGGATCAAGACGAATCAAGAGATAAGTTTGATGAAAATGAATATTACAGTGTAAACAACTTTCAAACTTCGAATCTTCAGACCTTAAATTATCTCACACACGATGCGGTGCCATTATCGGTTTTTTATCAGAATCATGACAATATGACCCGAGCTCTCAGGCCAACATTAGAACAACTTCATACTGGTGTAGGCTTGGACGAAAATAATAAAAGAAGTTGGGTAAGTTTTTATTAATATTTTGAAGAACTCACTTGGAACTAATTTCTCCAAAAAAAAAAAAAAAAAAAAAAGTTATAATTCATGCAACTTTTATTGTGGCCGAGGCGATAAATGAACAACAAAGTATTTTCAACATTAAATTATTTTCACAACTTCACTGGTAGGTTAAGTTATGCAGTAGGTGTAAATAGCTCAAAAAGCATTAATCACTTATAGCTCTACGACGACCTAACAATATACTTAAATCAAAACGACGAACTATAGTTCATGAGATTATTTTATACAATGTAAATAGTTCGGAATGTTTTATGACTTAAAGTTACCGAGATATGATTGATGATTTTAAAACAATTCTGAACGATTTAAGATGTGGTTACCAAAATCTCACAAAAAAAATTTTTTTGAGGAAACTTTAAAGTTTAATTTCATTAACTTTGTATTATCTTCTTTTACGATGTCACTAATTCAATAAAATCCAATTACTCATTATATTTCGTGCCCTTTTTCTTTAGTTTGATGTGTTTTTAAATATGTATAATTATCATAACTATACAAATTACCAAGAAAAGAGATAATATAGTTAAAATAGTACCTTTTAATACTTTTGCTTCCTAAAGGCAATCTCTCCCCAAACGCCTGGCTAATCTTAAAAAAATGTTGTCAATTAAAACTCTGACAAGGAGAACAAATTATTTGTAATGGAATGTTATTTTAAAACTCATGTTTATAAAGTGGCTACTATATATTTTATTGAAAAATTTTATTGCTTTGTAACAATCGTGCTCATATTTGTTTGAACATTAGGTGAAAAAAATCTTCTGAAAATATCATTTTAACTTAAATGAAATTATTTGACTTTTTGCATAACTTCGTTTGTTTTCTTTTATATCAAAAAATTGTTTAATTCTGAGTTTGTTTGCTTTTTAAACATATGCACAAATTAAAAAACAAAAAAAAAAGAAATTAAATTAAAAAACGTGCAAGAAATTAATAAAATCTATTTAGAAATATATTTACCTTATTTTTATTCAACATGATCTCCTCCATCATTTATGAAAGCTTCAAGTCGACTCCTGAACCTGGAACAGGTGGATATAGCCCATGAGCATCTTGTTGTACTCCTTTTTAATAGCAGCCTTCAGGGAACCGCAACTGCTAAGCTGACAAGTCTACGACTCGATGAACGCCCGGACTAAGTAGTCTAAGGGCGACAAATCTGGTGAGCTGGGTGGCTAAAGGTTTTATTGATATTTCGGCAGGTTGTCTCAAAGCATTGAATTGAGAATTCTTTAGAGTGTAAACAGGAACTCCATCCTCCTGCTATATCCCTGGAATATAATTGGCATCTATTTAGGACTTGACATTATTCCTCAGAATTCGAATGTTTGATTAAAATTTGAGGAATCTGAAAAAACAAGTCCAATTACCATCACTGAGACTAGGTCTTTGGTCGTGATTATGTGTTTTCCGTGCTCTGAGACTGTCTCAGTTGATTAATGACCATTCGAACGATTGGTTTGCTGTTGGACACAAAATCTAATGTTAACTATTTCTCATCAGAGAAGAGGATAGCTATTGATCTCTTTTTCAGGAAACTTAAAAGTTGATTTAATCTTTCAAACCTTTTCCCTCTTTTTTTCACTAGTGCCAGGATCAAAAAACACCTTACTCTCCCAAACAATTGTGGAAACAAGGTGTTTTTTGATCCTGACTCTATACTTCCTGACCACATTTCTGATGATGTGCTAGCTTACAGAGAGTTTATTTTTACCATTTCCCTCATTATTGGATATTGAAAAACTTAGAATATCGAACAGTTTTCTTCGAACCATTACCAGATTTCCTCTTTATGAATAGTTATTTGCAAACATGAGATCACAGTGTAGACAGTATTTAAAGCTTATTAGCCATCTTTGCAATGTCTTTTCGCACAGCGCCATTTATGGTGAGGTCATCCTTACAGAACGTTTGATTTGAAAGCTTTGCGAACTAAATGTGATTGGCTTGGAGAAAAGGTCATAATATGGAAAAGGTTCCATAAGTTTGCCAAAAAAAAGAAGTTCGAATGGTACTATTTGTAAATTTATTATCTCCGGAATTTGTAGGATTATCATTGTGAATTTTTTTATATTAATGCCAATGACTACAAATTGTAGTATTATATAACTACTATGTATATTATGTTCATTGTAGTTTACAATGAACATAATAACTCCATACCGCACTTTTCGTACTTTTTCTCCCAGCCGGTAACAAACTTTTCAGTCTCATACGATATGCAAAAAATACCAGAAAATTTCTTAAACTATCTGATCCGAAAAGTTTGGAGCTTCGGATAAAACTTTATCCAAAAATTATACGATCCAAAGTAGGCGCTACTTCACTTTCGCATTCCCCCCCCCCCCCCCCCCCCCATATTTTTTATATTTGATTATGACAGGAAATTTCATGCTGATTCGGAAAAATATAAAAACATAGACTTGAAAATCAACGGATTTTATCTAATTCGAAGTAAAAGTTTTAAAAAATCCCACTAAAAATCTCAATATTCACCATTTTGAGAATAACAAGTTAATGATCTTTTAGCTTACAAGCATGGTTTTTTAGCATGGTTTTTACGTTAACAAAGTCGTTAAAGTATCTTTATCTTGAGCAATTTTTTGTGGCTATGAAAATAGTCGTTTTTTTATTTATTAGAAAACAAACTATAAAGCAAGTAATGTACTTTTGTAACAAATTTTAAAAAATAATTCTACAATTTTGTTTCCTAAAAAAAGAATTTTTGAAATTTAGTTTATAATAGTTTTGTCATATTTAAATTTTATAAAATGTAACCCTCAAACCGTTTTCTTAATAAAAAAAACCAGCGTATAATACGATAATAATTATTCATCAATTTTTCTACATTATCACATTCTACGTTCAAGCTTTATTCGAATTCTTCCATTAATTTCATTTCGTTATAACACTAATTATAATACATTAAAATAACAATGCTAAGGCTAATTGAAACCAGCTCTTCTTGTTGCGCAATGTAAAGGTAACTAATTTTCGTTAAAAATGAAAGCATTTTAAAAAGGTTTTTAAAAAATGGCGAATATTGGGGTTTTTAGTGGGATTTTTTAAAACTTTGATTTCGAATTAGAGCACTTTCTGTTGATTTTCAAGACTATGTTTTTATATTTTTCTGAATCAGCATGAAATTTTCTGTCATGATCAATTATATAAAAAAAAGGGGGTGGGGGTGCGAAAGTGCAGTAGCGCCCCAAAGTATCAAAGGCAGGTGGTTTGAAATTTATTAAAACACACACCCACCCACTGCGTTTGTACATTTTGCCAACTTAACCATAACTTGACAAGTTTAGAAAAGTAGATAAAATTTATAATTATATAGCAAAAAAAAAAAAAAAAGATCTAATTCTCGTTTGGAATTCTTCTACAAATCTAGTTTTTGTTTTAGGTTACTTAAGAACCTGATTCGAACTTTGACTAATTTTATTTCCATCTAAACCCAAATAGATTCGACTGGATTTAAATCTTGTGATCGAGCTGGCCAGGGCAATAAACTTATTTTGTTTACATTCAAGCTTTGACTGTGCTAGGTGTGTGGGCAAGAACTATATCTTGTTAAAAGATCAAATGGCACTATTCGGTTCGATCAATCAGTGTGTCAAAGCTATCTTGCCAACACAAGTAGTTTAGAATACAAAGGAAAAAAAAAAAGATATATTTAGTCGCAAAGATGAAAAGATATAGAAATTTCAAAATTAAAGAAATAGAAGGTCAGTCGAAACTTTTTTTTCGTTAAGTTTTCTCAGGTTTAGATGAAAGCTATAATCCGGTAAGCAATATAACTCTAGCTGTAGAGGAATGTTAAGTGTAATTATAAGACACCAATGCAAGTGAAAAGATAAATTTGTATTTTGAAGAAGGCGCTAGCACTAGAAAATGTAAATTGATATTTTGCTCCAATTCAACAGTGGAGCATCTCAAAAAAAGTTAATTTGAGATGTGTGTTTATTCTGAAAAATGAGAGTGAAACACTGCAATAGATCAAAATTGTTTGTTTTCCATCTTTACTTAAATTGTTTCTGGTTTTGATTTAAATGTAAAGTAAGAAACAACTTCTCTCTAAATCCCTACTGCTGTTACCCTGAAGAGGATTTTCACTCACATAGAACAACTAGGGAGATTCTGATAAACAAAGTCTAAGAAAGAATACCAATAGCAGTATGACTACAATAAATTGTACTCTATAAAATGATGAGGATAAGATTTATTTGATCCAGAAAAAAAAGATGTTTACATAAAAATGATGGGTAGGTGCTAGAGTTTTTTCTTTTGGTGTGAACACCTTGAGGTATAAATACTTATAAAAATATAGAGGCGCTTGAAACCCTGGAGCAAATTTTTAACCACTTTAGTTTCAGCTTTAAAGCGCTAATATATACAGGTCATCAAGAGGCTGCATGTGCTCGATAAATAAATTTGTTTTTCTGTGGCTATTTTAACTAAGGGATGAATAGATGTACATTGTGAAGCAACTGCTAAAGTGCACAAGGTTATTTAGAATGTAATTTAACTTGGGAGCTTTATAAAAATTTTCCGGAAAATGGTAGACGCAGGTTGGAGTTTTGTAGTAAAGTTTTAACTTTTGATATTGTAAACATTTTTATTTATAAAATATTTTACAATTATCAATGTTAAAAAAAGTACATCTATTATAAATCTAGTACTCTTTTGCCACTATCATTTGCTATTTATTATAACAACTAAATGGCTACTTTTAGATTTAACAATAAGTTTTGTTTTTATCATAGCTTGCTTTTTTAGAGAACAGTATGTTGCTCATCCCATTTTTATTTGTCAAGAAACGAAAACATGAATTTAATCCATATTACATTTAGCTTTTTTAGAAAACTACAAACAGCAGCTTTAGTAGCTGGTTTTGCAACTCTTTTAAAAAATTTAGTGTGAAAAAGGCAACTATGAAATCCTTTGATGGGCTTGCAAATAGAGACAATAATTGAATTAGAGTTAGTTAATAATCACTTTTTTGAAAACTACTTTGATATTAAACCCGAACCATAAACTTAGGAACTTAAATATTGAGTGAGAAGTCATTTTTTAATTTCTCCAGTAAAGCAATCTTTACTGGTGTAAAACCATAAGATTGACTGTATAAAGTATTTATAAAAAACTTCAGTTTCAGTTAAATCTTTTTTAGGTCTTTTTAAATGCCAGAATAAAAATACTAAAAGCAATCAAAGTCAAGAATCAGTATTTCCCTGTAACTGCTAAAAGTGATTAAAAAAAGAGGTGGTCTTTTGACTGCTAAATTACATATATATAAATGTTATCTAATTGGACATGAAATGGTTTTAGTATTTTGTTGATCAAGTGATGTGTGGGTTTTTTTAAACATTAAAATTGTTTTGCAGGATCCATCAAAGGAAGAGGAAAGACAGGCTACAATTATTATTGCTGATAAAAGTACAAAGCAAGAATTCAAATTTGGATGGGTAAATGGAGTTCTTGTACCAACTATGCTTAATATATGGGGAGTTGTTCTTTTTTTACGAATTCCATGGATTGTTGGTCAATCAGGTGTCTTAGAAGCAAGTGCAATAGTTATACTATCAACATTAGTGACAGTGTTAACATCCATGTCTATGTCAGCAATATGTACAAATGGTGAAGTGAAAGGAGGTTTAACTTTATTTAGAAACAAAAAAAAAAAATCATAATTTCACATAAATTCAAAGTAAAAATCCACTTTAGTGCTTTTTTTTTTAAATTAAAAAAAAAACAAAAAACATTAAGATTTTTTGTATAATTTGAGCATCAAAACTATTTCATGAATTACAGTATCTAATTAAAATTCTTAAATAAAGTAAAAATAAGTAAAAACTTTTACTAACTTTTATGAATATAGTAAAGAAATTTAAATTTATGATAACTAAATAAGCTCAATAGAAGAAAAAAAGGCAATTTTAGCAAAGTATGTAAAATAATCCTTATGTTTCTTTGTAACTAAAGCATCTCTAATGGAAGATGTAGTTCTCCATGTAGGGATTTTACCTGATTTAACCTGTATTAATGGAAAAAAAAAAAATTTTATAGAAAAAGAAAAAACAAAACAATTACTACATGATAAAATAATTGGTTTAGGAAGAGTGTGGCACAGAAAACAACTTTTTGAAATACCTTTTCTAGCATATTTTAATCTAAGAAACTACATTATAAAACAATAATAAAGCTGTAAACTTCAAAGTCACATATGTATTAAAGAATTAATTTTTTTTATAAACAAAAAAATTCACACATAAGCTTCCATATTGTGCCTAGTTACTTTTTATGATTCTTAGAAAGAAAAAAATTAAAGAAGTCCTAATACATTTATTTTTTTTTTTTGAAATGCTGCATATTGCATTTTATTTTATAGGACTTATATTTTTTTAGGTGGAGCATATTATATGATCTCTCGAGTACTTGGTCCTAAATTTGGTGGTAGTATTGGTGTAATCTTTGCACTTGCTAATGCTATTGCTGTAGGCTTTTATTTTGTTGGACTAGGAGAAGCAGTGCAGTCTATTTTAAATAGATTTGATGTCAAAATGGTTGATGAAAGAAACGATGTTCGTATTATTGCATTTATTTGTCTGGTTTTAACATTTATTGTAACACAAGTAGGTTTAGACTGGGTAATACACACACAAAATGCTCTGCTACTGCTAATTGTTTTAGGTGTTACAAATGCCACCATAGGTGCATTCTACCCTTCACCTGGAACTGATAGAAAAAATTTAGAGTTGCATGGTGTGACTGGGATTCGGCTTGATACATTAAAACTAAATTTACACTCAGATTATAGGGATGGAAATAAGTTTTTTGATATATTTGCATTATTTTTTAATGGTGTTACTGGCATGACTGCAGGTGCTAATCTATCAGGAGATTTAAGAGATCCATCAGCAGCTATTCCAATTGGCACATTTACAGCTATTTTTTTGACATCATTTTCTTATCTTCTATTGTGTTGGGTTGTAGCAATTGCAGCAATACGAGATGCTACAGGACCAATTGACACAGTACCTTGCTCTAGTTTAAACAACACTTTTAGCAACATTAGTTGTACAAATAATACAGACATTTCTTTTAAATTTGGCACTATCCATGACTATAATGTAAGAAATGGTTATTACAAAGCATTTAAATTATGATTAGTTTTAAACCTATATCTATTTAAGGCTATTTATAGATTATTAACTTTTTTGATTTAAAGTAATAAATTAAAATTTCTTTTGTGTAATTAGCAATAAATAAAAAAATGGTTCTTTTTTTAGATAATGGAAAGAATATCTCTTTGGGGACCTTTAATCTTAACTGGAATTATAGCAGCCACACTTTCTTCTGCACTTTCATCTCTAGTTAGTGCTCCAAAGGTGTTTCAAGCAGTGTGCGTAGATAAAATTTTTCCTTACATTGATATCTTTGGAAAAGAATATGGTAGAAACAAAGAACCGAGAAATGGCTACATACTAGCTGCATTAATTGGAGCAGCTTTTATTGCTATTGGAGATATAAATTCTATAGCACCAATAAACTCCAACTTCTTTTTAATGTCATTTGCTTTGATAAATTATTCTGTGTAAGTTTTTAATTCACTTTAATTGTTTTTTATTAGTCAGATTCGTGTGAAATTTTTGTTGTTTTATATTTCTTCATATTATTTTATACTAATTTTTACTTTAATGTACAATTATTTGGTCTAGGGATTAATTCGTGCGGTTTGACAAGGGATTATGAAACTAGCTTATTGTCCCAGCGTTTCGTTTAGCCACGCATGCGTGCATCATTTTCATTATAAATCATTTGATTTAAGCGTAAACAACACTATTTTTAATTTAACTGATAATGTCGATTTTTGTTCCTGATAAAGTGTTTTTGCAGGGGATTCTTCTTCATTACTTTAGCATGAAGAAAAGTGCTACCAAAAGTCATCGTATTTTGGTTGACCATGCTCTAGCTGAGCGAATGTGTCAGAAGTGGTTTGCACGCTTTAAAAGTGGTGATTTTTGTTTGGAAGACCAAGAGCAACCAGGACAGCCAAAAAAATTTGAAGATGCAGAATTGGCGGCATTGCTTGATCAGGATTCTTATCAAATGCAAGAGGACCTTGCAAAATTGTTAGGAGTTGAACAATCAACAGTTTCCAGACGCCTCAAAGCCATGGGTATGATTCAAAAAATGTCTCATTGGGTTCCACATGAATTGAAAGACAGAGACGTGGAAAGAAGAAAGACCATTTGTGAATTGCTGCTTGAAAGACAGAAAAGAAAGGGATTTTTGCATCGAATCGTTACTGGTGATGAGAAATGGATTTATTACAAGAATCCTAAACGAAAAAAGGCCTGGGTAAAGCCAGGTGAACCAGGTCCATCACAACCCAAACGGAATATTCACTGTGCAAAGGTTATGCTGTGTATATGATGGGATATGAAAGGTGTGGTGTACCATGAGCTTCTGACACCTGGTGAAACTATTAATGGAGAACGTTATCGACGACAATTAATGCATTTGAAGCAAGCTCTGGTCATAAAACGACCAGATTGGGGTAACAGACATGATAAACTCATTTTTCAGCATGATAACGCTCGACCACATGCTGCAAAACCTGTCAAAAACTATTTGGAAAATGTTGGATGGGAAGTGTTACCCCACCCGCCGTATTTTCCGGACATTGCTCCTTCTGACTGCTACTTGTTTGATTGCATAAATAACGATTTGATTGGAGAGCACTTCACTTCTTCAGAAAATATCGAAAAATGGGTCTCTGATTGGATCACTTCTAAGGATGAAGCATTTTTTCAACATGGAATTCATAAATTGCCGGAAAGATGGGCAAAAGTAGTGACTAGCAATGGACACTATTTTCATTAATGTATTTATCCATTTAGTTTTTGAAATAAACCTTCAATTTTCAATTAAAAACCGCACAAATTAATTCCTAGACCAAATACAATCATATAACAATTGTTATGGCAGACTATATCTACGATAATTTTAACATGTATAAAAATGTTCATTTTTTAATGTAGGTTTATGGCAGAAATATCAAAATCTCCATCATGGAGACCTTCTTACAAGTATTACAACTCATGGTTATCATTTTTTTCATTTGTGTTGTGTGTTGTCCTTATGTTTTTAATCAATTGGTGGTCTGCAGTGGTAGCTATTGTATTTGTAGGAATTTTGTATGTTTTTGTCGAGTATAGAAAACCAAAGGTAAATGTTATAATTCAAATTTTTGTTATTCAACCTTTTTCATTTTTAAATATAGTTATCTATAAAAACAGAGGAACTTTTAATGAAATACATAATAGGTTTATAAAATGTAAATAATGATCTCAGAAAAAATTTAATTATTGGTTTTATTCTTAGTAATTGATTTGGTCAACTAATTTATGTTGGTTGATAAGTTGGTTGATTGGTTCTTTATTCTTTAGGTCAACTGGGGAGAGTCAGGAATATCATTCTCCTACATAAATGCTATTAGGGTAGTAAGACATTTGGAACCTATAGAAGATCATGTTAAAATTTTCCGTATAAATTTAATGTGTCTAAGTGGAAAACCTTCAGAACATCCTAGTTTGGTTCGTATTGCATCAAACATCACAAGACATTTTGGGCTTATGATATGTGGTGAAGTAAAACTGGTTTCAGATCTGTACATGCCTGAAGGTTATGAGGGACCTTGGTTAAAGTCACAAAAGTTTAAAGCATTTCATTCTATCGTTCATAGTAAGTAGTAACATTCTGCCTTTGATTGGTTAACTCTTTTCAAAGATTTGATTGACAAATTTACACATACACACAAAAAGCAGGGTGGCTCTTATTTACACAAGACAATTTTTCAAATGTTATTCAAGCTCATTATTTGTATTTCTGAAAAAAGCAATTTTTCTGATTTGTAATACTGAGAAAGTTGGAAAAATCACTAAGGGAATTGTATGTTTTATTGTAATTCATTCTTTTTAACAAAAATGAAAAGTAAGAATGTTTTGAATAAATTTCCTTTCAAATTTATCTAAAAGTTCTTAAGTTTTTATTTTTAAACAGGCCTAAAATTTTTTGAGATGCTTAATACCCCCTGCAAAAACATTTTACTAGAGATTGATGAACACATGAGAAATCTAAAACGTTCAAAAAAATCTAAAACGTTCAAAAAAATCTAAAAGGTTCAAAAAGGTGACATTGAATAAACATTTAGAGGATCAAAAAAATTTAAAACGTTCAAAAAGGTGACATTGAATAAACATTTAGAGGATCAAAACATTTAGAGGAAAAAATCATTAATGTAATAAGTTAATAATTGGCTCTAAAATAAGATGGAACACAAATTATTTCATGTAATTGATTCTTTCTTTTTCTACAACTTGCCTTTTTCTTGAAATACAAAACACTTTATTATTGTAATCAAATATTGCTAAAGATTTTGTTTTCAAAAGTTGATATAAAATTACATTTTTTTGTTTAATAGATATTTTTACACAAAAGAAGGTAAATAAATTATTACCTATCAGATACCACAGCTGCAGGTTAAAAAAAATGGAGAATATACTATTCTTCAAAAAAGAAAAATTTTTCCAACAACTTTATGAAGCAATTATTTCTTTCAAAATTAGTCAAGTTTCAGAAAAAACTCTGGCAATATATCATAATGATATTTTAGGCTTTTTTCTAATGATGAGTTAAATGCCAGATGAAGCACAAGCAATAAAAAAGCCTAGATGTTCCATAAGTTTTCAATATGAATTAAGTATAGTTAAGAAAAATGGCATTTAAACCACATGAATAACTGACTTAAATGAAATTGCACTGTGTTTCAAGCAACTCCATAGCAAACTGCTTCTGAACTTTATCAGAAAATGCATTAATTTACAAACTGCAACTGTTGTTGTTTATGACATTTTAGGATTTTCATAATTTTTACCCATCAAAATATTTTCTAAACTATTCCATATACATGATCCATGTGGATGCTCAAGAAATTTGATTTTTTAGGATTAAAATAGTTCAATAATTTTTATACTATATTATGTTTCTAAACTGGTAATGATAATCATCACATAGAAAAACATGGGCTTTCTTCCTGAAATTTACACATAAAAAATCTTGAGCATACCATCAAAAGTTGGCAAGGAAAGTGGAACTTTCCATAAACCTGGCTTTCATTTCTTAATTTGATTGATCAGTGTCCAATTCAAAGAAGAATTAAACATCAGTTCTTTAATGCAATCTAAAAAAAACAAATGGTGACCAATGTGATGATTTCTTTAACAGAAATATAAGAGTTATCTTCTGTGACTGACTAAGCTATGGTATTTACTCTGATGCAACAAAGGACTGTGGGATAACAGATTCTGTGAAGATATAGAATTAAATACAGTATTACATAGTTCTGATCAGATATAACACTAGTGTATCTCTCAAAGATTAATTATGAATCAGCTTTTTTTTTTTTTCATTAATGATGAGTCCTGAAATTCTTTTTTTTTTATAAGGCTATAAGCACATTGTTAAATGTTGATAAACCCAACTTTACACCAGGGTGGCAATAAAAATATCTTATATGTATGTTGTCAAATAATAAATCTATTTTTGCAATGGGTATCTTGAATTCCTGAAACCTTGTTTTTTTTCCTTGATGCCATTACACTATGAAGTTTAACTTATGCTCTAAGTATCCAACTTTTACAAGGAATAAAGTTTGTTTTCTTGTACAAAGAACTTATCTTTAAACAAAAATGTTTAGTATAGTTTTTTACCTTTTTCTTGCCAGACTACCAGCTGTTCTACTTTGAGTTTTTAAAATGCTCGTTCTATTCCAAGTGCATAGTTATGATGTTTAATGATGTAATGATGTTTAAGCAAAGATCTTGTTACACTGCTCACTTTTGTATGTTTATTTTTTCCAAATATGGAAAAGAAACTGAACTAAGAAAGTAGAAGCAAAAAGCTTGTATTAAAAATCAAATATTTTGAGCTTTAAAAATTGGCTACTTTTAAGTTGAATAATTTTTTACCGTATAAGATTCAAAAATAAGGTTTAGGAAAATTTAAAAAGAGCCATTAGTATGCACCTCGTATTTTTTTTTTTTTAAAAAAAATACTTTTTTTTTAATGAGGGTAGACGAGACCTTACGTGGAGGTGTGAGAAACTTGCTTCAAAATGTTGGTCTGGGGAAGCTGAGGCCGAATACAATGCTCGTAGGTTTTATGAATAAATGGCAGGAACGCAGCATTGATGACGTTGAAGAATACTTTGGTATTATCGATGATGCATTTACTTTAAACTATGGAGTAATTGTTTTTCGTAAACAAAACGACGATTCTACAATTAATGGAAACGAAATTGCAGTTGACTGTGCTCCAGAAGTCGAGGCAACTCAGGATAGTATGTGATTATTTTTTTAATTTTTAAAGTTAAAGCAAATAAATCTTGGCTTACATGTTCGTTTATGTTTTTATAAAATTTTGTTTGTTTGATAAAAAGCAGGTGACGTGAAGAAAGGTAAAAAACACAAGTTAAAGATTTTGACAAAATCACCAAAAGGTTTTATAGATATCTGGTGGTTAAACGATGATGGAGGTCTAACAATACTGGTACCGCATATATTGTCACTAACTCACCAGTGGAAAGATTATAAGATTCGTGTTTTTACACCCGCTTCAACTGAAAAAATTGAGGCCAATCAAATTAAAATGGCAAATTTGTTGAAGAGATTTCGAATTGAGTTCTCAAGTGTTATTGAATTTGTTGGGATTAACAAATTCCCAAAAGAGGAAAGCATTAAATGGTTTAAAAATTATCGAGGCGGGGAACACTTACCTTCGGACGGGATACTAGATAAGAAAACATTGCGTCAAATTCGACTTGGAGAATTACTGCGCAAGCACTCAAAAAATGCCAGCTTAGTTGTTATTTCCTTGCCAATCCCCAAACGCTCTATTGTGTCACCGTTGCTGTATATGAGTTGGATAGAAACGTTAACAGCTGGTCTCAAAACGGTGTTACTTATTCGAGGAAACCAAGAAAGTGTATTAACCGTTTATTCGTAAATTATACATATGAGCTGGTCACATTTTACACTTCTTGTTATCGAGAACTCAAAGTAAAAAATTTTAAAAATCTATTTTTTTTATTTTATAACTTTTTATTTTATTTAAACAAAACTGGTAATTTTATTTGCACACTTAACTTTTTGTGACTGTAAATTTTTTTTTTTTTTAAAGAGTAAGCTATGAAATGTTCTTTCGAACTTTTTTTAAATACTGTTTTTTTTTATTTCATCAAAATATTTGTGCATTAGGGGGTTTGCAGACATTTTAACTTTTTTTTTTTTATAAATGTTAAAATATTTTTTTTTATTTTTATTGAGCCTAGTTGTTGCCACCATGTAACACCATTCAAAAAAGATGATGATTAATAGGTAATTAACGCTCCATTTTTTAAAAGAACTACAGGCCTGTTTTCTTTAAGCGGATTTTCTAGTCCGATATTTGGTGCTATTTATTCAGCTGCTTCAATATGGTGCTATTTGTTCAGCTGCTTCAATATGGTACTATTTATTCAGCTGCTTCAATATTTTGTGTGGAAAGTAGTTTAAAATTTACTCTTAGGTCAGATTATTTTTTAAAATCTATTTGTGTTTTAACAAACTTTAAAATTCTCACCCTTGTAAAAAAAAATTTTTTTTTCAAAATTAATCGATTTCAAACTCGTGAAAATAAAATTTAATTTTACTGAACTAAAAAGTTTCATAGAAAATATCATGATGATTAATATCCTCTTTTCAAAATTGAATTTGCTTGTTCCGAAAAAAGTTATGAACGAAAAAACGAGAAACGTTTGTCGGGGGAAGAGTAAACATACTATTTGGTCACACATTAAGATGAGAGCTAAATGAATTAAAGCATAATATATATAACATTTACTATCTAACTAAAAAGTTTTAAGCAAAAATGAGTTGTACTTTCATTTGTAAAATCAATCAACTTACACTGAAGAACAATTACTACACTTCTTAGAAGACTCGAAGGCAATTTCGGCGCTACCATGTTGACACACACGCACGAATCAAGCTAACATTCCGATAGGTGAAGGCGAACCGTCACCCTAGAATTTGTTTGTTCAACAGACCAATTTACAAATTGTTGGTAAAACGCGGTTAAAGTTTAGGAGGTTATTACTTCTCTCGTATTTTATTTATAGCTAGTATAGATGTTTTAGTGTACTATCTTTACTTTAAAATTATTCATAAGTTGAAATATAAAGTTTGTTTACCTAAAATTAAGACGATATTAGCATATCCTTACTTGGACATTGAACAAAACTGCACTGAGTACAAAATCTTTGATAAATTTGTAGGATATTGAACAAAATTTCAGGATAATGAACAAAGCAACACTAATCACAAATAATATATAATCTTGTTTTCTTTAACAATTTTACAAAATGAAATACCATAGAAAAAAATAAACTCAAAAATAATTCTTTTAAGCAAACATAGGTTATCACCAGTTAGAAAAACTATATTATAGTTATAATGTTATGTAGTATTATAATTATAATACTATGGTTTCATAGAGTCTTATAAGCAGTCTTCTTTCTTTTTTGGTTTTGTTTTATGGGTTTTTTAGTTTTTAAAATAAATTCATAATATTGTTTGTCAATTTCATGGGGAATATACTTCAGCATTTTGGCTAAATCTCTCCTTATTTTCCGATAGTGAAAATTGCTCAGTTTTTAGGGCCATAACTTTTGGCAATTGCAGTAATTCAGTAGATTTTTGTTTTCTTTTACTTCGTTTATATCTAATCTAACACATTTAAAGTCTATATATAGGGAAAAGCCGGTTCTGGCTCATTTTCATTTTTTCTCATTTTTTTCATGAAAAATGAGCTAGAATAATTTTTTGGTAATAATATAAAATTTTCTGTATTTTCCGGTTCTGGCTCATTTTCATTTTTTCTCATTTTTTGGTAAGTAAATATAGAATTCCGGTTCAGGAGCATTTTTTATAATGTGTTGTTCACATTATGAAAAAAAAGGTGTTTCTATTATTCTTTGTGCATGTAGTTGTTCTTTAAGTATGGAAAAAGGTGTTTATATTTTTCTCTGCGCGCATCTCTTATTCTTTGATTATGTTCTTTTTGTCGTTCTTCTTCAAATGCATGATTTTAAGCAGCAGAAGCGCATGCTCTACGTCTATCCTTACGATAACCTTTAATCAACGCTTTAATCTTCAATTGTCGCTTTTGCTCTTCTTCTAATTCTTCTTCTGATTCTGATTCTGATTCTTCTGAACTATCATCTTCTGAACTAGACGACCAACTAAATATAATAGCTTCGTCTAAACCATAAATATCTTCTTCTTCTTCTGAACTATCATCTTCCTCTTCCTCATCGCTTTCATATCCATTCCACAAATACCTTATACTCTCATACGTTTCATCATCGCTTTCTTCTTCCTCTTCCTCTTCGCTTGGGCTTAGGTTAGGATAAGATCTTTCTTTAACTCTTAAGGTCGCAAAATATCTTGCTTCAACTCTTATATAAATTTTAACTATATCAGCAGTTATTTCATCTCTTTTTTGCAATTCAAACTCGTCATCTAAAAGAATACTCATTTCTTCCTGCGTTGGAGGCTCTGTCCTTTCATCTATTGCAGTCAGTCGTTCTATTATCATACGATGTCTGTAGTCATCTTCGCTTTCACACATTATTTCAGTCTGTTCCATATTCATTTTATAACAAGAAAAAAAATTTATTTAAGTCATTTTCAAAATTTTTTTTAATCTGTGCATTAGGCGTAATAATAGGCTTGTCCGAGAAGAAGGTAATAGCTTCCGGATTGTCCTGTTTGCGCATCGCCAGAGTTGTGCGTGACAACAAGCCTTCTGCCAGCGGAAACGTTAGGCATGGAATCTGCAACTCCAAAATTTCTGTAAAAAGAAATGGTGGTGGTCGAGCCGATGGAGGTGTTAGATTGATACATTAGCGCACTCGAGGGGTTGTTGAAAGAATTGACGCTTGATCCATTCCATGAGGACAAGTAAAAATCTTCTAATCCCGACGAAGAGAAAATGCATTTACTGTTCCCATCATATCCTGGAAAATGGGTGTAATTGTTGGTGTTGTAAGGTGTCCATGGAGAAATGACATATCCATCTCCAGGAGGAACTGTACTTCCATCATACATTCTCACTCTAGGCTCCCACCAGTTTCCAGAAGCGCCAATGATGTGCATCCTGATGTATTTTAAAAACACACCATTTCCTTTTCCTTGAGTGTGCAGCAAAGTATATTCGTTTCCGTAAGTGGTATTCATTTATCTGAACGTCTCCGAGTACAGTTTGTAAAACGGCAAGTACGCAGGAATAGATGGAAATGTGGTGATAAAAGGTTGAATCCAATACGTCACTGGCGAAGCTGTTTTGTTTCGTAACATAATGGTAATGCTTGTTTTAAAAGGCATGTCTAGAGTAAAATAGCCTCCTAACGAAGTACTGTTAGCAACATTACATCCTTGCAAAGAATTGGCAAAACCTGGTCCACCGAGAGGAGCAAAGAGCAAATCACAAGCGAGAGCAGCTTGGTCAAGTCCAATTCCATCTGTAGTGTCTGCATAATTTCCTACGTTAATTTCTCCATCTGTATGTATTCGAAAAAAAAAACCTTTCCAGGAACGCTTAATCCTCCTGTGACAGTTCCATTCAGAGCCAACCACAATCTTCTCAATACTCCAGGTCCGTCAGAGTAAGTAAAAACAGTAACAGCATCTGCTAATCCAGCAGCAATGGTTTGTTGTTTTAAACCTAAAGACGTAAAGTTTGAATTAGGAACCATTCCTAAAAAGTTGGGCTTTATCGATAAGGCGTCTACATAATTCTTTGTCGCTCCATCTTGCGCGTTGGTTGGATCAGTCACGTTGATTAATTTGTGCGAATTCAAATCCAAATCTGCAGTTCCCACAGTCGTTCCACCTGACGCATGTGTGTCTACGTAATTTTTAGTGGCTGAATCAGAAGCTGATGTGGGTTCAGCTAAATTAGTCAATTTGTGAGACGTCATGTTAATGTCTGTGTATGAAATATTGTTGTAAGTGACTTTGGTGTCTACATAGCTTTTTGTCGCTGCGTCTTTTAAATTGGTAGGATCTGAAACGTTGATCAACTTGTGAGAGTTCATGTCGATGATTCCCGTGATTGTGCTTGATCCGTCTATTTTAACACACTGGCTAGAGCTGACGTCCACGTAATTTTTAGTGGCAGCATCATGCAAATTGGTGGGTTCGTTCAAATTGATGGCTTTGTGAAAATTTAAATCCAAATCTGCGACTCCAATCACCGTTCCAGTTCCACCTGTTGAATGTGTGTCTACATAGTTTTTAGTAGCTGCATCGTGTGCGTTGGTGGGTTCACCCAAGTTGATGATTTTATGAGAGTTGTAATCCAAATCTGCAGTGATGGTGCTCGATCCGTCCGTTTTAATATAAACGTTGCTGGTTGAGTCTGATGCAAGATTATCAAAATAAACACTGAATTCGCTTCTGTTGAATTTGTCAATCATTTTTTAATGGGGTGAAATTTTTAAATCACCAAAGGGTGTTGACAACGTCTTGAAAGCTGTTTCCCTCTTCGCATTTTTTCAAGACGTAAAGACACAAGTGACCGCAATAAGACGTGTTTCCAAATTGAACCCTTTCGCTGTTGTAAAAAACAGGGCTTTTCAAATAGTCAACGAGCTCGACGAGAGGGGGTTGAGCGTAAGAGTCAAAGCTGAATTTTTTGTCACCGTCTTTGAACCAACACACCCAATGAAACCCATCCGTGCTCGAATCCCCCGTGTTGACAATTCCACATTCTTTTTTTCTAGGCTTTTTAGGCAATGCGTCTCTGACAAAAACTCCTCGAAAGTTTTTTATTTTCAGTTTTTTTGCTGCTTCCATCAACTGAAAAGTGGATAAAGCCTCGTTTGGTAAAACAATTCCCTCCACATTTATTTTTTTGTTTCTCATTTTTTTTATTTTGTTATTTTTTTAAATTTGTTTCTCCTTCATTTTTGTTACTTACCTTTAGCACTTACCTTTTAATTTGTAGTGACCATAAGCCAACGTGTGTATTCCATCTTCCAAAATGACTCTTTTGTCGTCGTTAGCGCTGAGTGCGACTTTGTTGATTTCTTCAGTGAAAATTTCATGCTTGTGAGATCGGATGACGTTCATGGTTGTAAGTTGTTCTTTCTTAGTCATTAAGCAGTTTTTATAATCTTGATGAGTGATGTGTTTTTCAACAACTATCTTTTTAACCCATTTGCATTTTTTGTGTTCTTTATCTTCTTCTTCTTTTTCTTCAGGTATGTAGTAAGAGTAGAGTTTAGGTCTTAGTCCAACAAATTCGACAATTTGTTTACCTCCAGCCTCGTCTTTGAACTTTCCGATAATCTTTTTATTCTCGCCAACTAAAAACCCAACGTTTTCAATAGCGGGATGGTCTTTAGGAAAGTCGCTCGTGTCAAATTTAGTCTTTACGTCTGCGGCAATGTCTTGATAAAAATCTTCCGTTTCGATTTCGTAAATCAGTGAGTCAGTGTCAGTCATGAGCAATTTCGCTTTATCATCGTATTTAGGTTTGATATAGTTATAATGGAAGTCAAACATGAGGGTTTTGCTGATATCGAGGATGCTCATTCCCAAGTAAACGGGTTTATTGTAAAGGACTTTTGTTTTTTGCAGGTGAACTGCAATTAAGTTTTCATCAAAAATGGTGTTTCGTTTATATCGAGGTAATTTAGACCATTTTAAAGCCTCTTTTTTGGTAGTGGCAAGTCTGATATCAACACGCTTTAGAATATTCTCCATGGTTTTTCCAAAGACGGAGTTGTTCATGAGTTTAAAAAAGTCCTTTTCAAACTCGTTTTTAGCATCTTTTCTTTTATTGGTATTGAGGTCAATGTAAACTTTCATAAAAGGTTCTTCTTCAAAGGTGATCCCTCTGTGAATTTTGGAGATGACTAATCCAAGTCGTTCATAGAGTTTTAGGTTATCATGATGAACGACGTATTTTTCTTTGTTGTCTAAATTAGGGACTAGTTTTTCCACTTTTCCAATGGTTAATCTTTCAGGAGCCAAAGGGTAGTCATTGTGTAAATCGTGAAGACTTTCAGGATAATCTAAATCGACTTCGAGAATGCAAGGTATGGATTTCCAATTTTAAAGTTCATCCTCAGTCATCCATCTAAATCCTCTAACTGGAAGAGGTTTGCACATAGCCCAACCATAAAGATTATTAGCGTCTAAATACTGAATGAATTTCGATGGTTTTGAAGGATCGTAATCATCACCCATGTATTTGTTGTTAGCAGTTCCATGCCGATTGGAGATCATGCTAATCCCACCGCGTATTCCTTTTTGTATCATGTTGAGCATATCAATATCGGTTAACAATTCCAATTTAATTTTAGTTTCCTTTAGCATAGCGTCCCAAGCCAAACCAGGAGAGGTGTAATACCAAAGAGGGTCTAGACCGTAATTTTCTATGCAAGTGTCTCTGAAATTTTCAAAGACATCTGTCAGTAGCAACACATCAGACTTGTTGTACAGCTCGTGGTAATCTTTAAACGTTTTGCACCCGAATTCTTTCCAAACTTTTTGAGCATGTGCATAGTCTTCGTCATCTAATTCAGTGATGTATAGTTTGGAATAAAAGTCTTTTATAGGAGGCAATTGAGTTTCGAAAAACTTATTAATGGAGTCTACCCATTCGTAAGGATAAACTCCTTTTCTTAATAGCAAATCTCGTTTTGTTCCGCTGTAAAATGAATTTAGATTATTACACACTACATCTGCTTTTTTAGATCTTCTACAAGCACAATCTTCACAATTAAAATTTAAAATCGACCATCACACTTGGATTGAATTATTTGATGGATTTGAACGTGGATAACAGCATCGCTTCACTTTTAGGATTTACAAAAAGACAATTGGACCCTAATTCCGAATATGAGTCTGACGATGTTGTTAGAATTTCAAGCATCAACACGATCAGAATCCTCAACAACGTCATCGGATCGGCTTACATCAACGGCTCACAATTAAATTGCATCTACTCTTTTTATCCAGCCGTCGGTCCTGGGTTTAAAATCATTGAAAGACCTACCCATTTGGTTTACCTCCCTGTCAAAGTTCCAGAAATTTCCACAATGATCACTCGCGTTGTTGACCAAAATGGAAATTTGGTTGATTTTCGTGGAGAGGACATCACGATCCGTTATCACATTCGAGAAGTGAAATAAATATTTTTTCCCACATTTAAAAATGAGCAAATATGTTAGTGTTAAATTAAATGTGTCTCAGGGACAGATTGAAAAAATAAAAAAATCAATAATAGAAGGTAAACCCGTGAGCATCCGTATTTCAAAAGATGATTTTAACGGAAACTACATTTTACTTGTAACACAAAATCAACATCGAAAAATTTTGGACGCTCTCCATCGAGGAGTTGGAGTCACCATTAAAATGAGCAAAACCCAATTGGAACATAATGCAAATGTGAAAGGAGGATTTATTGGAGCTCTTTTACCTTTATTAGGTATGTTAGGTAGTACACTTGCAACAAGAGTAGTTCCAGCTCTAGCCACCGGATTGTTAGCAGGTGTAGGATCTTCTGCAGGTTCTGCTATGGTTGATAAAATTGCGGGAAGAGGTGTCGTTTATTTGAAAAAGAATGGAAATGGAATGAAAATGGGAACACACAGAGGAAACGGATTATTTTTAACACCCTGGCCTAAAGGAGGTTCATTCAAAGATGGAGTTTATGTCAAAAGCGTTAGAGGATATGAATCTATCGGTGCTGGATTGCTTCTCGGACCAAACTCTCCATTCTCAAGCATCCCTTTTTTAAATTTAATTTTGTGAAATATACAGTGAAAAAAACTTTTTTAAAATGACTTAAATAAATTTTTTCTTGTTATAAAAAAATGTCAATGAGTATTACAGAACAAGATGAATATGAGGAATTCTGTTACAGTGAACTACAGAAACTATATAAACCAAATGATGAAGATGATACAAAATTAAACAGAATCGTCATAGACAACTATGATCGTTATCGCAAAAGTTGTATTGAAGAAAATTATCTTTCTAAAATTAAAAAATTGAATACCAAATCCATTGATCTCAAAACTAAACTCTTCCTAACACATGCATTTGAAGAAGAACGACAAAAAGAACATAATCAAAGAATAAGAGATGCGCGCAGAGAAAAATATAAACACCTTTTTCCATACTTAAAGAACAACTACATGCACAAAGAATAATAGAAACACCTTTTTTTTCATAATGTGAACAACACATTATAAAAAATGCTCCTGAACCGGAATTCTATATTTACTTACCAAAAAATGAGAAAAAATGAAAATGAGCCAGAACCGGCTTTTCCCTATATATAAGTCTTCATTGAAAGATGTTCTAAAATTGACTTTTAAAATTATATTTTTCTTGTACACAATTTGTTTTATTTTCGTGTAAGGAATTTTAGAAAATAGAGAGGTTGCTGCTTTTTGATAGTCCAGAAAATCTGTGGTAACCATCTGCAGGAATTTTAAATTGATTTTGTAGACATAATTTTTAATACTCTTATCAGGCCGATTAGACTGTATATTTCTAAATTTGTAGTGTAACGCCCTATAACACTGTGTTCTGCATCAATCTCTTGTAAGTTACTGTGTCCTGGCTCTGAAAATTTTTGCTCTATAATTTCAATCTTGCTGCTGCCTTCTGACTTTAAAAAATTAAGTAATGCTAAACTCATTATTGAATTTTTATTTTGTCCGACCACAAAATGATTTTACTTATATAAGGAATGTATCTTACTATACTTTTTAATATTTTCACAATTGCACTAGCAATATCATTGCTAGATCTCCCGATTAAGTATTTGGACGACATCACCGCACGCAGTGACTGGCTTAGCTGTAAGGGTCTGCGTATCGTTATCGGTATATCGGTATGAACCGATATTTTGAACCGATAACGATAAGAAATGATAACGATATCAAACGATATGAATTTGTCTATGAAACGATAACTTATCGGTTGAAACGATATTATCGGCTTTTTTTATCGGTTTATCGGAATACATAAAAATACCGAGAATACCGATATTTATCGGTATAATACCGATATTTTTTACAATATTCCAATTTATTTTTTTTTTTTAAATGCCAAATTTTAGTTCAAATATATCATAAATCTTCAAGTCGAGTCAAGATGTTGTTTTGCCTATCTTTACCGGTTTTAAAAGTTAATCCTTCCCAATTGCATATATTATCTAGATGTCTAACTTCACAAAAATTCTGTAAAGAAAAAGTGAAGCAACACTGTTCTCCAAATTGAACCCCAGGTTGAAACTCTCTCCACTCCTGATTTTTTTAAATTTAATCAATCATATGCATTAGTAAACACAATGTATGTTGTCAAAAAAATCTGAACTAAGTGTTAAATATGTATACTTCCAAAATTAAAACGCATAATTTTTGGCTTTTTTTCTTCCAAAGTTTTAATAAAGTCAGCCATTATTGTAATCAAAATAACCCATTAATATTTATTTATTTCATTTACAAAAAAACCATAATATAAATACATTTGTACCACAAATGATGTTTAAGTTAATGCTTGTTTAAATTAAAATTTACCGCAGCAGATTTAAGCTTTTCTCCATAACTTTTTTGTCCTATGTTTCTTTTATAGTTCATCCAAGTTTTTTTAAATTTGTGATGAACTAATTCACCACATTGTTCTGCATAGCTACCTAAGCTAATATTATTGCAATCTACAAAGGTGAGAATGTGACACACTAAAATATGCATTTTCCATGAAACTCTTAAGTCATTGCTAAATACATCTTTTGTATATAGTTGAAGACTAGAAAATGAACTTTTGAAATCTTCAATTTTAGCAGAAATATCTGTACCCATTTCCAAACCAAACACAGCTGATTTCACTAATGAAAACTTACGCAAGCAACTCATTATTGGTAAAATATTGAGTGCTGCAGTTAAGGTAACATCCCTCTCCAAAATATTTAACAGGGGCATAAATCAATTATCATTGTTTCCATCTAAACCTACACCATGGTACCCTCTCATTAATATGTAATGTGTTTTCAGCCAGCTTTGAAAAGCTGGCCAAACATATTAAAGCAAAGTATAAAGTTTATCCACAACTCCCATCATAATGTGAAGCTCAGGTGGAGGAACAATGTGTTCAAGAAAAGTTTCTTGATCTTCTTTTAAGTAAAGGAAATGAGGATTTATTACATTTTTGTAATCCTGCATTTTCAATCTTTTTTTTCCACCATATACATTTTGATCATGACATAAGTCTATGGAGCCCAACGTTCTTAGTTTCCCTGCTTTAAGGGAGCATTCTCCTTCACAATACAGACAGGCATATTTCCCAGAGTGACTTGAAAGTTCTAAAAACACTATTTACACACTTTAGGTCAAATGGCATACTGAAATTTACTTCTTCAAGTTGAAGAAGTGCCAATAATTTTTGGAGATTGCCATTATCCTCTAAGACCATCTCCACAATGGCAAGAATATAGGATTGCTTGACACCAGAATCTTCATATATTTCAAAGGAAGAATAATGATTTTTCGGATCGAAAACATTAATAATAACTTTTAAGAAGTTTTGACCACCATTTAAAGATATTCAGAGTTTCCTGCAATTCAGTCATTTTAACATTAATAATCAATTCTACAGCACTTGTTAAATTCCTGTGTAAAGTAGGACATGATTTTTTGGTTTTATTTTTAGAGAGTTCTAATGAATTTGATAGCTCCATAATTTTTTGGAACAAGATATGATTTACTTTCTTTCTTCTTGACTTAATTTCATTTACTCCAACTGTAACAGAGAGAAGATTTCCACCTGTAGACATCTTGAACTGCTCTACACTTACAATGCTTTCACTCTCCATTTTATGCTTTAACAATCCAGATGCTACTTGTTCTGCATGTTTATCTCCAAGTGATTCACTAATATCAACGATATCAGTTACAGCTTTACTTTTGCAAAAATCATAAGAAACTCTTCTAAAATTAATAGAAAGAATTTTATAACAGTTTTTGAAATAAGTAAAAATAATAAAAAACATATTGAATCAAACTATAAAATAAAATAAAGAGAAAAAATGTTTTAACTGATCTTATTTTAATCTTATTTTTAAATTATAAAATCATAAATATAAATAATCTATACTAAGATTTAAATAGCAGAGTCCATAGATTTTTTCAGCTACATTTAAAGTATTTGACCCTGGCTAATTATTCGTCTGGATACATATCAGAGGTTTGCCTAATAGTACTCCTATTTACCTGAAATACATTACTTTCTATCAAATACATTATTCTACCTGAAGTATATTATATAATATCGATATGTATGTGTGTTAATATATATATATATATATATATATATATATATATATATATATATATATATATATATATATATATATATATATATTAGGGTGGTGCTCAAAAAACTTTTTCAAAGTAAATTGATGGGACAACCTCTATTTTTGTTCCTTTTAGCATAACAAACTTATGTGCAAAATTTGAGAAGGATATTTCATCATTAAGGGGTGCCACACGGGGTTGAAAGTTTCACTAAGGTTGACGCTAATGGCTGTAAGCACTTTAAAAAATTTTTTCTACATAAACTATTTTAATTCAAAAGTTTTTAAATAACAAAGTATTGAACATTGAAAACCATGAAAAAATAACTATAATTTCAATATTATTTTAGTTTTTCATTTTGTTTTGAATGGAAAAATGACTATTTAGTCCTGTTTAACAACAGTGGATTTCTTGGCATCTGGAAACTGTTTTCGATGCTCAGACACAACATGGAGAAGTGCTTGCTTTTGTCCTTCATCTTTTGTTAGAATTTGGTTAAAGTCTTGGATAAGAGCAACTCCTCTCTCTGCTCTGTCATTCACAACGCTCAAACCGGCTACAAAATGCTTAGCTGCAATAAAAACTTGGTCCTCGTTCCACAAAGATGAATCCAATTCGAGCCAAGAAGTTGAGATGCCCAGTATAACAAAAAACCTCATGGTGTTCGAGTTAATGAAATCAGCAAGCTCTGATGATGAAATGTTGTTTTCACGTAGTTGAACACGTTTTGCAGGAATTCCATTTCCAGTTTTTGTTTTCATTGCATTTACCATCTCGTATTTTGTAGCTGCATCAACACGATCATCAAAAAAACTAAAGGCAATCAGTTCCTCACTGAGGTACCACATATGACGAGACAATGCCTTTATCGCTGGAAATGAACGGTTGAATCCAATACGTGATGGCTGTGGCATTTTTGTTCACCAGTTGAATGGAGACGTCGTTTCTAAAAGGCATGTCCAACGTGAAATATCCTCCCAAGGAAGTGGTGTTAAACATGTTACATCCTTGCAAAGAATTGGCGTAAAAAGCTCCTCCCAATGGTGAAAAAAGCAAATTGGTAGCAAGTCCTGTTTGATCCACACCGATTCCGTCTGTCACCTCAACGTAGTTTCCCACATTGATTTCACCGTCTGTAAAGATTCGAATAAAAACTTGACCTGGAATATTTGTGCCAAAGGTACTGTATAAAGCCAACCATAACCTTCTCAGCACTCCTGATTTTCCTGAAAACGCAAACACTGGCGAAGTGGTTAGCGCTGCTACGGTCTGAGACTTAAACCCCAAACTGGTGAAGCTCGAGCTTGGAACGACACTGGTCAAACTCGATTTTTGCAACAACAAGTCGACATACTTTTTTGTCGCTCCGTCTTGCGCGCTTGACGGGTCGAGCACATTGATCAATTTGTGAGAATTCAAATCCAAGTCCGCGGTTCCCACAGTAGTCCCAGCCGGAGCATGCGTGTTGACGTAATTTTTGGTGGCTGAATCCGAAGCAGAAACGGGTTCCGCCATATTGGTCAACTTGTGTTGCGTCATGTTGACGTCTGTGTATAAAATATTGGAATAGGCCACTTTGGTGTCGACGTACCCTTTTGTTGCCGCGTCGTGAGAAGTGGTTGGATCAAGAACATTGAGTAATTTGTGGTTGTTTAAATCCAAGGCTCCAGTGATGGTGCTCGATCCGTCCACTTTCACATTCATGCTCGAGCTGACGTCAACGTAATTTTTTGTCGCGGCGTCATGAAGAGCTGTCGGCTCGTTCAAATTGATCGCCTTGTGAAAATTTAAATCCAAGTCTGCGGTACCAATCACCGTGCCACCACCTGACGCATGTGTGTCCACGTAATTTTTAGTGGCAGCATCGTGCGAAGTGGTTGGTTCTGCCAGGTTGATGATTTTATGAGAGTTAAAATCCAAATCTGCAGTGATGGTGCTGTTTCCATCTGTCCTGATATACAGATCGCATGAAAGAGAGGTTGAATAAGGGTTGTATAAATAACGACCCAATTCTGATCTACCAAATTTGTCAATCATTTTTTATATGCCTCAGATTTTATTTTTTGCCATAGCGCGGGTCTTGATTCTTCTACCACAAGGTGTTGATAACGTCCTGAAAGTCAAAGCCTTCATTTAATTTTTTCAAGACGTAAAGACACAAGTGACCACAATAAGACGTATTACCAAACTGAACTTGCTCGCTGTTGTAGTAAACAGGGCTTTTCAGATATTGGATCAGTTCAACAAGAGGAGGTTGAGCGTAAGAGTCAAAGCTGAATTTCTTATCACCGTCTTTGAACCAGCACACCCAATGAAACCCTCCTGTGCCTGAATCACCTGTGTTGACGATTCCGAATTCTTTTCTTCTCGGTTTTTTCGGCAATTTATCTCTTTCAAAAACGCCTCGAAAGTTTCTTATTTTTAGCTTCTTTGCATCCTTTATCAATTGAAAGTTGGTCAAAGCCTCGTTAGGTATAACAATTCCTTCGACGTTGATCATTTTTAAATTCGTGCAAAATTTAAAAATCATTTTTTACATCTCTTCGTCAGATTCCGTTTCATCTAAATCCAAATCGCCCATAATGCTTTGAACCAAAACAGGAGCATTTTTAATGATGGCCACCTCTGGAAGCTTGACTTGAATGGACTCTACCTGCGATCCAATAAAAACACCTTCAATTTTTAAAGACGCAATCGCAAAACATCTTTGACGAATATGCTCTATTGGATTTGCAATGACAAGCTTTTTACACTCCTTTTTAGTAAACAAAGAAGTAATGTTCTTTTCTTTTCTATACAGCTTTCCGAAAAAAATGGAAGATGAACTTTCTGGCTTTTTCTTAAAAATGGACAAATCCTCTGCCATGATCTTTTTTGTTCTTCCTCCTTTCTTCAACAAGGGAGCTTTAAGAACGACTTGCTCACGAAGAAATTTTGTTATTTTTTCAATCACCTCCATGAACTTTTCTTCTTCTGATCCCTTTTTATCGTCATGAGCAACAAAAGACATGGAATATCCCGTCAGCTCTTTTGTCTTTGGATCTAAACTCTCAAACACACCCAAAGAATACAAAACAGGGGTTCTTAAAATAAAAGGACCTTTTCCATTGGCATACTCGTAATACAAAGGAATCTTTTGATACTGAATGGGTCTTGTGGCTGCGTAAATCTCCCCAGCCAATAATTTGCTCTCATCAAAATTCTCAATCGTCACGAAGTTCATCTTTTTTAATGGGAAAGAAATTTTTTTAGATCCTTTTTGGATCCGTGGAAATTCTTTGAATTTTTAGATCATTTCATGATCCGACGCTTTTACTTTACTCTGCTCCTTGATTTTATTTATTTTTCTTCGAACATACTCAAACAAATTCTCTTTAGATAATCCACTTTTTGAAAAACGAATACCGTCATACCTTATGATCAACTCAAATTCATCCGCTTGACATATCACAGTAAAATCTAAATCGTTTTCAAAGCTATAGATCTTGTAATGATACTTTTCTTCATAAGGCGAATAATAATAAGACTCCTCATAATCATCTGTCTTAAGGTACTCATTGATAAAGGGCTCAAACAAAACCATCATCTTGCTCATTTTTAATGGATCTGAAAATTTTTTTCGGTAAGGAAATGACCAATGTCGCTCGAAAGCAAACTGATCAATTCTTTATTGTCCACCCACGAATTAAACGAGTCTTGATATCCCAACCATTTCACCAATGATCTAGTCTTGGTTTTGCGAACGATTTTTTCTATTTTGAATATGCTCTGATGCGTCTTTTGCATCTCCTGCTCGTAAAAAGTGCCTTGAATTTCTTCACCGTTAGCATCAGCAATTTTATACGTAGGAGGATCCGTATACTGAACTTTTGACACGGTAAAAACCTCTTCAGTCCATCTCGGTGTATACCCCTTTTCAAAATGAGGCTTCTTTTTGGTAATCCGCACTTGATCACCCATTGAAAATTTCGGTTTTGCTGGTAATGTTTGATCCTTTCCATACAGATTCCACCAGACTCTACCTTTATTCTTTTCATCGCTGGCTTCCACTGGAGTCATTTTGATGGAAGAATGCTTTGTGTTGTTGTAATTTTTCACCATCTCATCTAGTACGTCAATGTATTTATTGGTGTTGTTGGCTGAAAAATATTTAAACATTCTCTCCTTCATCGTTCTGTTCCATCGCTCAACGACACAACTTTTTTCCTCGTTTTCGGTAGAGTACAATTGAACACCCAACGCTCTCACGTGCTTGTTGTAAAACTCTTTTCCTTTATCTACCCATAATTTGACGCATTTTCTTTCACCGAAAATCTTTTTCAACGATTCAGCCACTTCAAGACCCGTTTTGCTTTTTAACGGAACGATCCATCCATACTTTGAAAACACGTCAATCACCATGAGCAAATATTTGACGCCCTTGTTAAATTTTGAAAACGATTGCATGTCCACCAAATCTGCAGCCCATATCTCATCAATGTCGTTCACAATCACCCTTCTTCTTTTAAAATGATGAATGACTGGTTTATGAAGCTCCTCTGGAAGCTGATCCGTCCATTTCAGGGGCATTTTTTTTTTTTACCTTTAGATCCAACACCCAGTCCAAATTTAGCTTTGGCTTTGATGATGGGTGTGATAAGCTTTCTTTCGTTAATTTCCCTTTGAGTAGGGTTCGGAATGGAGTTCATTTCTTCAAGCATCATTTGATCTGCCACATTTCTGCTTTTAACATCGTTTAAATATTTATAAGCCAAATCATGGTGATACGCCGCATTGTACACTCTGTCTACCGGTTTGCTCCACTCCTGATACATGTCTGTGGATGTCAACCTTTTGTCCAAATTGGTTCCCGGTCCTGCAAAGTTCATCCCCGGAATATGCATTTCTCCAGGAAATTTTGCCCATGGGAGCTTGATTTTGCTCGAAAGCTTGTTGATTGATTCCACCAAGTCGCCTCCTTTTGTTTCTTTAGCAATAAACTTGCATTTGGTCGTTCCGCAAGAGTCGCAGGTTCCTTTGAGCATTGGTCTGTTGTTTTTTGTCATCTCCTTTTTCAAGTGAATGGTCTCTGTTTTCCTTTTGCATTTAACGCAGTACATTTTAAATACAAAAAATTTTTTTTTACTCAATACAAAATGGAAGTCATTGATTTGTCATGGAATATCGGAAAAACCAAAAGATACAACAAGCTTTTACCGAGAAGCATTCGAGGAATCATCGTCGGGAAATCCGGTTGCGGAACAACCTTGCTCCTCAATTTACTGCTTAGACCAGGATGGCTCAATTATAACCACTTGCAAGTCTTTGGCAAATCCCTTTTCCAACCCGAATACAAAATACTCAAAGAAGCCTTTGAAAAGAAACTGCCAAAAGAACTCATTCTTCAATTATTCAACATTCAAAGCAAAATTGAACAGCTAAAATCCAGTCCTGAAGACGTCATTGAAGAAATATCCAAAGAATGGAACGGAGAAACAGACATGGAATGCCAATTTTTCGAAAATGAAGAAGACGTGCCTGAACCTGCTGTCTTAGACTCGTCCAAAAACAACTTGATGATCTTTGATGACTTGCAACTCACCAAACAAAACAAATGCGAAAAATATTACATCCGAGGAAGACACTCTAACGTGGACTGCTTTTACCTCGCTCAAATTTATTTCCTGCTCCCCAGACAAACCATCCGAGAAAATGCCAACTTTATTTGCCTCTTTCCTCAAGACGATAAAAACATCAACCACATTTATCAAGATCACGTTTCAAGCGACATGAAAAAAGAAGAATTTAAAAAGTTTTGCAAATACTGCTGGTCTCAACCCCATGGATTTGCCGTCATTGATTTATCCTCTAAAAAAGACCATGGAAAATACAGAAGCGGGTTGGACGATTTTTATTTTCCAAACGTATAAAAAACATGTCTGGATTCTATTTGCTTACCAAATCAAAAAAAGATCTCCCCACCGTATCAAACAGCTCCATCAAAACATACTTTGAAAAACCCATCGAGCTGGATTTAAACAAACAGTATGAAATGGCGCTCGTAGGACTCGAAACCTATCGAAGCTATCCCAACGTCACCTCTAAAAATAACGTTTTTAGATCAAACAGTTACACCATTTACATTCAAGAAGGATCCTACGAAATTAACCAACTCAACGATTACCTTCAAAGTGAAATGCAAAAACAAACAGGAAGCTTGTACAGAGTTGACGGTGTCGTCATTACAGCAAACGAGTCTTCGCTCAAAGCCTTATTGACTTTTGGAAAGCCTACAGCAACGACAAGATACTGGGTTGATTTTAACGTCAATAACAGCATAGGTTCTCTCCTTGGATTCGACAAAAACGAATAAACCTACGTCGAAAAAAAAGAAGACCCTGTTGATCTCAATAAAGTCACTAGCGTCATCAGCACTTACGAGTCTGAAAACATCGTAAGAATTGAAGAAGCTGCAGTCATCCGAGTCACTAACGACATTATCGGCTCGTCTTATTTAGACGGAAAATCAACAAACGACATTTACTCCTTTTATCCACAAGTTGAACCCGGAACCAAAATTGTTGAAAAACCTTTTCGTTTAATCTACCTACCCATCGTTGTCAGCAAAATTTCAAGAATGGAAACACAAATCGTTGATCAAGATGATCACTTGGTCGATTTTAGAGGAGAAGACATCATTGTCAGATACCACATCAGAGAAAAAATCTCATCCACTCTACACGATCTTTTCTCCGGAAGCGCTTTCAGTCAGTGAAAAAAAATTTTCCTTTTCTATTAAAAATGTATCAAAAGATCAAACTCAACATTTGAAAAGGACAAGCTGACAAAATTAAAAAAGCCATTCAAAACAAAACCGAAGTCAGCATAAAACTCACTCATCAAGACTTGAACGGTGAACATGTTCTTGCTGTCACTCAAACCCAACTCAACAAAATTGCAAAAGCATATGAAGCTGGAAAAGGTGCAACCCTCAAACTCAGCAAAAAACAACTCATGCACAACGCAAAAGTAGAAGGCGGATTTATCGGTGCTCTTTTACCTTTACTAGGAATGATCGGAAGCACCATCGCCACAAAAGTCGTCCCTGCTCTTGCCACTGGATTATTAGGAGGAGTTGGAGCCTCTGCCGGTTCTGCCTTAGTAGACAAAATTGCTGGACGCGGAGTCGTTTACTTAAGAAAAGGCGGAAAAGGACTAAAAATTTCCAAACTTGGATCCGGTATATACCTCAACCATTGGGATGGAAACACACAAGGCGATGGGCTTTACATCAAGAACAAAAAAGCATACGATCGTATCGGCTCTGGAGAAGAAGAACAATTCTCCGGTCTTGGCTTACTGCTCGGTCCCAATTCACCCTTTAATAGCATACCCATTTTAGGATCCATTCTATAATGATCCAAAGAAACCAAAATTTTTTATCCAACAAGAATAAAAAATCGTAGATTTTCCATAGTTTAGATCCTTTGGATCCATACGAAGTCAAAGAAAATACACTTTTATCATCCCTATCTCTCCTATAGACGAAATCATTAACGTCTCTCCCACATACACATCCAACGCGCTAGAAAAAGAAACGATTTTTGAAACTCGATACAGCTGATCAGACTTACGCACCAAATCGAATTTCTTATCATCGCTCTCTTCTCCAAACTTAAAGCTCTCCCAAATAACACCGCTTGTCTCCATTGAAAACACCATCACCCCTTTCTCTAAACACACTCTAAATTCCGATGTTGGCTTTATCATCTTACACATTTCGCTAAACCTTGAAGCCGAAACTCTTCTCTTTGACCAAAAACAATAACGCTCATCAAACTCACGTTTTGAACGCTTTCCGTCGCCACCTTAATATTATACGCAAATTGGTCTAAAGTTCTCACGGCGATTTCCAAACTTCCCGCACTCAAAATCGACAAAGTCAACTCGCTACCATTTTTTACCGTTTTAAACACCTTGCTCACATAACTCTCAACACCCACATGCAACGGTTCCTCAAAATCAAACACGTACTCATCAAAACGATCCGATAAAAGATCCACTTCAAACATTAAATTTATCGTTTGTTTTTGTTCTCACACTTATACCTTCTTTACTTATTCGCAAACACACCATCCTCATGTTTTTGAACAAAAGATCAAACAGCGCTTTCACTTCACCTGCATGCTTTGTTCGCGCTAAAACATTTTTTTAAATAAGAAGAAAAATTTTTTAGATCATCTCATGATCCATGGAAATCACTGCGGTTTTTTTTTATTCAAAGGTAAGTCAACAGAAACACATCTTAACAAATATACAAATAACATCATTATTTTTATATTTATTAGAAAACTTATGTTTATCATAACAATTAAAGAAACACGTCATCTTGGAAAATAACATTCAACACGATTCATGATCATCATGACATCCTTAAGTATGGAAAGGGGTCAATGAGCCAGAACCCGCATTTATATACTACTTTTATCAAAGTAATTAAAAAAACGCAAGATTGACTTCAGCGAAACCTTAGATGAAATCAATGCGAAGATTCTAGTTGCAAGTTTTGGGTTTTTCAATTGTGTTTACCCAAAAAGAACAAACATGAAAAGATGCCGCGGACCTGCTTATCATGAAACTACTCAATTTTTTTTTTTATTTAGCAATTTCATGGTAATAGCGTTGATAGTTGATGTCGATAAAATTGCATTTATTATTAAATACTAACTTTTCTTTTTTTTCTTAAGGCTATAAAATGATCGGTTGGCATTTATGTAATTCACAAAATGAATTAACATGTTTTCACACACGTTTGCAATATTTTAAATATAACATAAATTTTTCAGATTTTTTTTGTACTCTCTAATTAGCTTTTCTTCAATAAATACTAAATTATTCTTTTGCGTAGTGTAACCCTAACCCTAACTCCAACATAACGTTTAAGATGTAGTTCCAAATTCTTATAGGTAATTTACTAAGATTACTTTATAGAAAGAATTAAAAAAAAAAAGTTTTTTGACACCTTTGCTTCTTCGCTAAGCAGTGTGTTAACCTGTTCAGCCATGAAAAGATGTCTTTCACTAATAACATAAAAACTTTAGATTTTAATAGCTTTTTAAGCATTAAAAAAAGATTCCCCATGAAAAATTCTAAATACATTTATTCCTTATCTTTTGATGATTAACTAAGGTTTGATGAAATAAAAGAAAATGGCTTTTTAAAATCTGAACATCTTAAGATTTTGACCGACAAATGTATTTCATAAAAAACAAACACTTTTACGATTAAATCATGGAATTTAGGGTACTTTTTCTTTTTAAATTTATTCTTTAAAAAATACGACTATTTATTCCATCCAAAATTATTAACGCAAATCTATGTTAAAGAATCTACCACAATAAGCACCACTGCATTCAAATTAAGAGATAAGTCCCGCATAAAAACTAAAAGTTCATAAAAAAATGTAAAAAGTTCATTAAATATACCTAGTACGAATAACTAACAAAAGAAGAAAAAGAATTTAAGGCGTATGTAACTCTCTTAGTTTTTGCTTTCCGCATTTATGAAAGCTTTCGCGATGGTTGCTACATATCTTGAAAAATATAAAATGATTTTTTTATAAAGAAAAAGACAAGAAACCATATTTGTGATTATAAAAATATGCTCAAAAAACTTTGTAAAGTTTACTGAATGAAAAAATTCTAAAGAATCATTATTTTTCCTACATTTAAAAATTGTACTATTTTCGACATGACTACAACTCGTCCTTAACTTTTGATTTCAAATAGTTCACCAAACTATCGGGTTTCGTGATACCTTGGTAGTTTTCCACAAACTGCCCTTTTAAGTAGTATTTTATTGAAGGAAAATCTGTCACTCCAACGTTGTTGCAAAAAACTAAAGCAAAACAAGTCAAAACTAACAGCCATATTGAAATTTAATAACATTGGTAAAACTGCCGCTTCAAAATATCAGGTAAAATAAGTAGTCAAGCGCCAATCTTGCATCAACACGTAAAGCTACCTTTAGTAGCTAAAAACATTTTCTATAGATGTGATGAATTACCAGCCATCCTTCAGATGAGGATGATAACAATCAAACAGCAACAACAAAACGAACTTACTAGAATTTTCATCGCAGTTAACAGCTGCAAAAGCAAAAAGCGGTTGTGCAGAAAGACGCGATGCTGCTTGCATTATGCTTCCACGCATCTCTAAACAGCCTTTGCACCCTAGGAAAGGTATTTAACTTTTCATATCTTCTTGTGATAAAGTAGTGAAAAAATTAAATAAGATAATAAAGCCTAGAAATTTACATTTTGCATAAAACATGACTACAACGTGGTCCTTTGTAGCCAAATACGATTCAAACTTATTGCCAGATAAATGTGTGACATTGCTTGGTATATCATGCCACTCGAAGTTATCAATCGATGCCTGACGACGATCAGCAGATTCTAATTGTTTTTTCATAAAACTAATGATACTTTTTGCAGAACGTGAACCGGTGAAACTCTCTACAAACTCTCCCTTGCTGTAAATAGACAATAATTAACAATAGTAATAAATAATGATAAATAATAATAATAATAATAATAATAATAATAATAATAATAATAATAATAATAATAATAATAATAATAATAATAATAATAATAATAACAATGATAATAATAATAATAATAATAATAATAACAACAATATTAATAGTAATAATAACAACAACAACAACAACAACAACAACAACAACAACAACAACAACAATAATAATAATAGCAATAATAATATAAATAATAATAATAATAATAATAATAATAATAATAATAATAATAATAATAATAATAATAATAATAATAATAATAATAATAATAACAAAATAACAATAATAACAACAACAACAACAATAGATAATTAATAAAAATAATTTATTTAACTACTAATAACAATAAGTAAAATAAGTAAAATTACAACATAGATTAAAAAATGATATTACAACATGCTGTTGTTGAAATAGCATTGAAAAACCTTAAAACAAAAAAAATCAATAATACCTGTAGAAGCGCACTAAAAAGAAAAAAAAAAAAAATTACAACTCATAAACACAAATAAAAACATGATGTTAACTAAACATTTAAAAAAATAAATGCTACATTATAGAAAACTATAGCAACATTATTCTTGTGTAAGGCTAACAACAGGGTGGCAGTTTGGCAAAATATCTTGCAGATGCCATATTTGATTAAACTGGAAATATTTGGCTAAAATTAAATTTTCCAGCTGGTGTCCCTTAGGGAAGATATTTTGCAAAACTCTTTTTTTTGTAGCCAGTGAAGTGAGAAAGCTGGTATTACTCAACATCATTGAGCTGAGAACAAAAAACTATAAGGACTCCAGATATAAACTTTTAGGCCAATTAAAACTATGATTTCTTGACTAATAGTTATGAGCCACTTTCGGCTTGCTCTTTTTCAAATAAGAAAATCATTGCCATTTTAGAAAAACCTAAGGATGTTCCCTACTTATCCTTTTATGGTCAGAACATTGAACAGTTGTAAAAAAGGTCACCAAAAACATAGTTAATGTTTAAATTTAGGAAAAAAGTCTCAGCTGCCCAGAGAGACTTTGCTTCAATAACTTAAAGCAGTAATTAACAAAAATGAGCATAAAATGTCATTCTATGTAAACCAATATACACAAAAACGTTTTTCAATGTTTGTTTACATTTTTTGAAGAACATTTCTGATAAATTTTAATGCCAAACAGTAAGTTTTTTCAGTGTCTATAGGAAGCAAAATATGAGTATTCTTATTTAAATTCTTAATTGTATCTTTTTATAACATTTCACCTGATTTTATAAAATTATGTTAGAGCTTCAAAAACCCTAACATAATTTCATAAAATACGCATCTATACATAAAAACACACAAAAAAAACTTACATGTTGGGTATCCTTTGACTCCTTCTTTATTAGACAACTCTGTTGCCTTAGTTGCATCTACTGCAGCTAACACACCAGGAAAGTTCTCCTCCTTTAAGGAATTAGCAGCCTGCATATATGCAGGTTTCATTCCATTACAGTGACCACACCAAGGGGCATAAAACATGACAAGAACATCTTTGTCATGAATAAACTCTTCAAAAGAGCTTTGAGTGATATGGTGTACAGCAGATGGCTCATCTTTCCATTCTTTAACAGTTAGTGGTCCTTCTTTTTGTTCTAGGGATCTAAAAAGAGTAAGAGTTAAATTTTCTAATTATCAAACTTTTGTATATATATATATTTAAATTTTTAGCAGAATAAAATTTGCACATACTTTTTCATGTATTCAATAATTGCTTCAGTTGAACGCTCACCTTCATATTTTTCAGACAAATGACCATTTCTAAAAGTGTATACATTTTAAAATACATGAATTCAAATAAATCAGTATACCAACTAACAGAGAATATCCATAAACCTATATAAGTATACAAGAATTCTTAGTTTTTAGGCCTAAACTCAACTTACATGAAATATATCACTGCACATTGCCAATATAAAAGAAAAAAAAAATCAAAAGAAATTCAGTATATGCTAAGTAACTTTTTAGAACAGTCATATCAATTTTATAACTTATGATAAAGGAATACCAATTAAATATACTGAGAAGGAAAAAAAAAAAAAGAATGAATATTTTGAATTTTCTTCCTACATGTAGGGTATCCTTTCACCCCAAATGCTTGTGGAATAACTTTGTTAACAGTACAATCTAGAGCAGCTACTTTACCAGGAGCCTATGGGAACAACAATAAAATAACTATTTGTTTAACAATTTGTTAATAAATTGATAGATGAGAATTTGAAGGAAATTTTATTTCTACTTCTTTTTTGAGATTGATTAACTCTGCTGCTTTTTCCATCACTGGCTTCATGTTTTTACAATGACCACACCCTAAATATGTTTTAAACTTTATTATTATCCTTATTTACTCAACTATTTCTTCTCAACTGAAAATCTTTCCTACAAATTGTCAAACTTTTAATATAAAAAATTATGTCAAAGTGTCACACACACACACACACACACACACACACACACACACACACACACACACACACACACACACACACACACACACACACACACACACACACAGATATATATATATATATATATATATAAATAAAAAGAACATTTATTTAAAAAAGAATTTTACTAAAAATATTTTTTACTTATTCTGAAAATAATATGCAGAAAGACTTTTATTCCATTGATTGAAAATCAAATTATTTCTGCAATTTCTCATTATTAACAATTTCAATTGTAACTTACATGGAGCATAAAACATAACCATGACTGCTTCATGCTCAGTAACAAAGGCATCAAATGTATCATCATTAAGGTGAATAATACCCGAATATTCACTGGACCAGCTTTGGAATGATGGTAAAGAGAGTCGAGAACTAAAAACAAAAATAAAAATTTATAAATTCAATGGTTTTTTTAAAAAAAAACCATAAATCATATTTCTTGTAGTTACTTTCTTCATAGTTAATGCATAGGGAAAGGAATTTAACATAAAAGGGCTCTGCTTATACTATTATTTATCCTTATGATATCATATATCTCCTTATGATATTATTTGAGGTATTAGAAACAGAAAATTGTGTTATCAGTTGAAAATTAAATATTACTGGCTTATGTCTTTTTAAAAAAAAACAATTCAATTTTCTTCTTCCTTTTTGTAATAAATTCAGTTTTCAAAAATCTTTTACAACTTGTAATGTGTTGCCAGTTGAAAATTAAGTATTGCTGAGTTACATCCTTTTAAAAAAAACAAATTCAATTTTCTTACTTTTTTTTTTAAAAGTTCAGTTTTGCAATGGTTCTTGTAGTGAGTTGGATAGAAACTCCTCAAGAATATACTTTAAAATTTCTTGAAAGCCAATTTTTACTGAATAAAGTTTATATAGCTTACTTTTTAATGAAAGCAACTATCTCTGAAGAGGTTCTTTCTCCTTCATAGTCAGCATATTTTTCACCATCTCTAAATGGCAAATACACAGCAATAAAAACTATTTTGCAACCATTAACATTAATAATGCAAAAACATTAAAAAAAAAAAAAAATTTATGACTTACTTGAAAAGTTTCACTAAAGAATAACCAACACATAAAAAGAAAAAAAAGAGAAGTTTAAAATAATAAATGTAAATAAAACATAAAAAAAAAAAAAACCAAAATAAAAATTACTTTCAAAAATTAAAATTTTTAAAAATCTTTTCAAATTTAAGTAGATAATAAACATAACAGCATTTATAAAAAAATAAAATAAAATAAAGTAACATAAATATTAAAAAAAATTAATACAAATATAAAAAAAGTAATATAAATATAAAAAAAGTAATATAAATATAAAATAAAATGATATAAATATAAAATAAAATGATATAAATATAAAATAGCAAACAAGTTAATAAGTAAAATACATAACTGAAACCATATTCAATTTAAATCTGATTTTAATATTCTTAAAAAAATCTAAATACTTTTATTTTGATATAAAGAAACTCACACACAGGGTAACCATGTACATCATATTTTATACAAGTGGCTCGGTTAACAACACAATCTATTGCAGCAACCTTTTCTTGAAGCTACAAGTTAGGAATTAAAGAAAAAAATTATAAAATGAAAAGATTTTATCAAGGAGTTGATAGAACAAGTTTTAGTTGCACTGAAATTACGCAAAAACTTATGCAAAAAAACAACCAAGTTGATTTTTATAAAAATAAACCAAGTTTTTGTAATAAAAAAAACAAAAACAACGATATGAACTATGATTGTAATACATAATAAGACATGTACCTTTTTACTAAAAACTTTTGAAGAAGAACATATATTTAATAATAATATTATGTCTTTAAAAGATGTTATATCATTATGATGCAGTTATTTTTTGTTAATATCTATGATTATTGTTAACCCTTATTATAATATATATATAACTTATATATGTTAAGATCCTTAATAATATATCAATCTGACAATAAAACTACATTTGCATCATAATAGTAATGCCATTCTTATTGTTTAGTGATTTTAAAATTACACCAAAGTCAAGGCAGCTCATAGCAAACATAACTTTTCTTGCATAAATTGACCTGAGTAAGTTTCTAAAAAGTTTGCTGAATACCATTTCAGTTAGGTGAATACTGATAGATTAGAAAAAACTGATGCAGACATTTTGAAGCTATCATTTAAGTTTAGCACTAATAATGTTAATGAACTATGCTCATTGAATGAGGAAGAAAACATTGAAGACATTTATGATATTAAAAACATTTAAAGGTAGTTAAAACTAAAAGTGTTTAAGAATAGCATATCCATTTTTAAGCAAAGACTTAAAAATGATTGCTATATAACAAACCTAAAAATCAGCTTCAAAAAATTCAACATTTCAACTCATTTTTTCTGATGCAAAAGTTTAATACAAAAAAACTGGACTTTTTGAAGGTTCTTGGAGTTTTTAAATGCATCAGGTCTGTAAACAACAGAACAAAAAGGGGGTATTCAATTATTGTGAAAAAAAAAAGAACCTGTTCTGTTACTCTATTTTCTATTTCTAAATACTTTGTTTGTAATAATCAAATTCAATGTTAATAAAAAATAATCCAAAGGTGAAAAAAAGTAAAATTTATATTTTGATTAAAATTAACCAAAAACTTGAGAAAATACTGCAAATAAATTCTCCAGAATGTTAACATTTTTGTCAGCAAGATCAGTTTTTTGGGGAAAAGTCTGGTTTTAGTGTTATAAAATTGAAATCAATCAAAGCTCTGTATAAAAATTTATCAGGTATTGTTTTTCTTACACTTGACGAAAATGTTGTTGTCTGGGATGTCAAAGCTAATTAAAATGTCTGGTATTATAGCAAGGATAATTAGCAGCTCTGTAGAACAATATTTTTCACCATAAGATGATATTTAAAATAATTTGCAACTTATACTTGGTTGTAAAAAGAATATACCTAAGGATTAACTATTTTTTTATCACACTAACATTGTTATTTAAAGACAAAGCAATCAAATCAAAACAAACTAAAAAAAGCATTAACTTACATTCTTTTGTGAATGAATTATATTTGCAACATTTTGATAACTGCTCTTCATTTTATTACAATGGCTGCACCCTGACAATAATTGATACAATTATTTTTATTTAGCTATACAAAAATCTGACTCCTTAAGATAAAATTGTTATAAAAATGGTTATAAAATCTACATACATGGTGCATAGAACATGACTAAAACAGTTTGTGTTTCTTTGATAAAGTCTGGAAAGGTAACATCATCAAGATGAATAACATCCTCAGAATTCCAGAATTCACTTTTTGTTGTTGGTTCCTTCTTCTTAGCTTCAATACTAAAAAATACAGAGCATTTGATTAAACAAAAAGTTTTCAATGTTTTTCATTAAATTTAATGCCAATTTTTTTAAAATCATCTTTTTTTTTTAACTTTTTTTTGGTGATAATAAGTAAAAAGTTACAAGAACTTTTTTTTTTTTTTTTTTTAATTCATGCTTAAGTTCAAGTTAAAAAGAAAGAAAAAAACTACTTGAAATCAAAAAGAATCAAATTTTTCTTTTAAAATTCTGAAATTATTTTCTTATTATTGTATATTTAGTTCATTTGAATGATTCAAATGAACTAAATATACAATATAAGAAAAACTTTCTTTCTTTACAATGATATCAAACTGAGTTCCCTATTAGTACTATTTTATTATCTAACGATGAAAATGATTGTATAAAACATTAACTATGTAAATAAAAAAAAAAAAAAATTGATAATAATAATAATAGTAATAAAAATAATACTATAAACAATAGTAATAATAATAATAATAAAAATAATACTATAAACAATAGTAATAATAATAATAATAAAAATAATACTATAAACAATAGTAATAATAATAATAATAATAATAATAATAATAATAATAATAATAATAATAATAATAATAATAATAATAATAATAATAATAATAATTAATAACAATAATAATAATAATAATAATAATAATAATTAATAATAATAATAATAATAATAATAATAATAATAATAATAATAATAATAATAATAATAATAATAATAATAATAATAATAATAATCATAATATAATTCCTACAGAAATGCTTAATGTTTAATGTTTAACGTCGTTTCGTCATTAGTTACTAGGCTTTGAAATAGCGCGTTATCTAAATGCACGCGGCCATTGGAGAAAGATCTCTTGAGCGAGTTAAAACTTTTTTCCTTTTGGAATTTAGTTATTAGTTTAGATATTATTACATAAAGAATCATATTAAGATAAATAATCGTTGTTAAGATCATATTATAGTTGAAGCATTTATATAAAAAATAGTTATATATACAATTTTTTTAGATAAAGTAGAAAGGATTTAAATTTTTATTAGAAAAAGTAGAAAGGATTTTAATTTTTTAAATCGTTTATATTTTGTTTGTTTTAGTTTTTCTTTTAGCAGTTTTATTTTTACTAGCAAAAAGCAACCCGTAATACGGTTTATGGTCGGTCTGTTACTTAATTTATAGTATTTTATTTTTTAGAAGGAAAATAGAGGGTAAAGCTACAGTTAAGCGGCCTAAAATAAATTTAAATTTTCGCTTTTAAAAATACGGTGGAGAGTTTGAATGCATTTAATTAGAACAATAGTATGCACGCATGAGTGATTTCAAAAAAAAATAAATTTTAGAAGTGGAATTAAAGTTTAGAAGAAGTGGAATAAAAATAGTACAGCGCGCTTGATTTTAAATTACTATATCTTAAATTTCTATAAAACTTAAAAAATTGTCAGGTAAACACTTGCTATTATAATACGGCTATTTTCATAGCCACATGTCTCTTACAAACACATCAGCTTGAACAATTATCATTTAAACTTATATTCTTTAACTATTACAAATAACTTTAGTAAATAAATAATCAAAAATAAATCTACGCATAACATATTAAAGTAACAAAGTAAAAACAATATCATAAAAATCACATAATAACAATAGAAAATGTTATATAAAAATTACACAGTTCCAAATTCAAAAAAAAAAAAAAACTAAAAAAACTACTTTGAAATTTATCTACTTTGGTTTTATCTACTATTCAATGATGCTTTTAGTCTCCGCGAACGAGAGCGCAAAAAGCGAAAATGTAAATTTATTTTAGGTAGTGATCGACCGAAACCGAAAGTTGAGCCGAAACCGAAAGTACCGAAATTTCGGTTCAGTAAAGCCGTAGCCGAAGCCGAAATTGAAATTTCGGCCGAAGCCGAAACCGAAACAGCCGAAATTTGAAAAAAAATGTTAAAAATTCCTGAACCTTTTATGATCACCGAGTTAAAGCAAAAAAAACTATTTTACGTATATCTAAGCAATCACCATGTAACATAATTTGATAAAAACTATAATATGTCAAAAAAAAAAGTAGAATATGTCAAGACATTTTAATAATTAAAGTTAACAATTGAAATATTTTCTCTACAGAATAAAATTTTTTCCATGTTTTCTGGCAAAAGTCTGTTTCTTTCATTTGAAAGAATGTCTCCAGCAGTTGAAAACAACCTTTCAACTTCGGTAGATGTTGGTGGAGGTGTAAGGAATCTCTTTGCCATTTTTGCCAAACCAAACTTTGCTTTTAATGTTGTTTTTTCTTCATACTCTTTCCAAAACTCTAAACAGCATGAAGATGTTGGGCTTTCTAAGTACTCGTTTAAAACTTCCTTTGCTAATTTGGAAGTTGGATTTTTGGACCTTGCATTTTGTGACTGTGCAATTATATTTTGCATCATTGAAGAAAACCCAGTGTTCTCAATAGACTTAGTTTTCATCACAGGAGTAGTTTCATTTTGGCTCAAAATGGAACTGTCTAATTCCAAAAGAACTTGTTTTTTTGCAGCTTGAAAGGCTTCTTGGGATCTAAAGAAGTGGTGCTTGTATCTGGGATCAAGAAGTGTTGCTATTGCAAAATGATCAATGGTCTCTAAATCAAAAAAACGTGCCTCCATTGCTTTCTTTAAAGCATATTTTATGCCAATCACTTCTTTGTCATCAGAGGGAACTTCGAATGATTTCAGGATAGTTGTCACAATTGGAATACATGCACTGATGCAAGCATCCTTTCCAGAGAGCAATTTGGTGGCTTCTTCGAAAATCGCTAAGATGTGTACCAGCTTTTCACACAGGTTCCAATCCTGTACAGTGAACTCAATGCCGCTGGAAGGACGGATTAGCAGCGTGGTAGCAATTGCTGATTTCAAGTACAGAATTCTTTCAAGCATGTAATATGTTGAATTCCAGCGTGTTGGGACATCATTTTTGAGTCCGAGCCTGTCAAAATTAATCATTTGAACCTCTTGTTGTTTGTAAAGCTCAGCAAAGAAGGAATTTGAAAAAGAAGCATGAGTACAAAGCTTTCGACATTTTTCTATCAAGTTTACAGCACTCTGAAGTGAAAAAAGTTCTTTTTTAATCCCTAGTTGAAGTGAATGATTTAGACACCCAGCAGACTTGTAAACACACTGTGGTTCTTTGAAAGCTGCTTTTATATTTGCAGCATTGTCTCTTAAGCAGAATGTGATCTTGTCCTTTAGCTCCCACTCTTTCACAACATTCTCAAGTCTTTGAAAAATGTTTGAAGCAGTATGTTTTTCATCAAACTTGGAACATGACAGGCAGAACTTGATCCGCTCCCATTTGTCTGAAATGAAGTGTGCCATCATGCCCAAGTACTTATGATGAAAGGATGACCAAGCGTCCAGAGAGATGGAGATAGTTTCAGCATTTTTTTCGTTAAGGATAACTTTCGTTGCAAGCTTAATCTTTTCATAGGCTGGATTGAGCATGCTTCGGTAGTATTTCTCACTTCCAATGTCAAAGTGTGGTGTAAAAACTGCATGATGGCGTAAAAATCCCGGATTATTCACAATTGATCAAGGCTGTAAGTCGAGGATAATCATTTCAAATATAGATCTATGAAACTTAAGACCTTCTTCGGAATTTGAATCAATTTTTGAGATATTGTCAACCCAGCCAGGCATTGTAAATTGCAGCATCTCAGTTCTCTGGCGTTTTGATCTGATGTCAAATAAAGGTATTGTTCTTTTTTTAATTGTAAGAGGCTCAAGCTGATCTGAAGTTGGTATATTTTCAGGATTGTCGGTAGTTGTGAGTATTGCTTTTTCAGTTAAGAGATTTTTCAGAGTAAGCTGTGGATGCCGACTTCTTAAATGTGATGAAAGTCCGCTAAGTGATTGAAGTTTTGGATTGTGGGATCCACGAGATATTTTCAAATTGCAGATGTTGCAAGTTGTGTATTTGGAATCACTGGCTGTTACGGTAAAATGATTCCACAAATAGCTTTTCTTTCGATTATTTTCCATTGTAAAATTTAGCACTGAGAAACTTTGATTAAATTATTGATTTTGGTTACTTAACTTAAATGTTAACTTATTTAAAGAATGATTTGAGAATAGTAACTTGAATCAATTATGTAACGTGACTTCAATTAAAATTTCTACAATTGTTATAATTAAAAATTGATTTACTAACAAACGATTAAAATTAGGAAATCGTCATGATCCCACTCTAAATTAAAAAAAAGTTATTTAGACTTTTAAAAAAAATCTTATAAAAGTTTCGGTTCATTTCGGTTGTGGTTTGAACCGAAATTTCGGCCGAAACAGGAAAAGTAAAAAATTGCTTACGCAGAAATTTCGGCTTCGGCTTCGGCCGAAACTTCGGCCGAAGCCGAAAGTTTCCGTTCACTAATTTTAGGCCGCTTAACTGTAGCTTTACCAAATAGAGGTATGGATGTTATTTAAAGTTATACTAATGCTGTTTTCATAAAATGGTTATTACTACTTTGAAATTTCTGTGATGCTATTAACTATTTTTGTTCTTTTTTAGAAAATTTAGAAAAATAAATTAAAATTTTGTGCCAACACTGACAGCGCATGTCACATGTTAATGTATGTAAAGGCTAAATTTTGTTATGAGGATTACAGTTCTTATGAAAAAAAAAAAAAGAAGGTAAAGAGTATTGTTAGTAAATATATATTTTGTTTACTTTGAATCCTTTTAAATTTTCTTGCATCATTTTTAAAATTTTTGTTTGCACACGTTTATTGTTTGCATATTTCCTTTTTGATATGTATGTGTATGTGGTAATAAGTGCTTTATAGTTGTTTTATCAATGTGTTTTTATAATAATGTTTTTATAATAATGTAAAGTGTCTTTTTACTGTTTGTGTATGTGTCAATATGTGTTATATAATTGTTTTAAAAATGTGTTTAAATATGTATATAAGGAATATATTTAACCTTATATACATATTTAAACACATTTATTGTGTTTATAGTTGATACATATCTTTATATTATGTTGTTTCTGTGTTTTCAAAGTGCAGTGACTTGGTAAACATCTACCTGAAAATCAATTATTGTATTTTAGAGAAGGAGCAAATGGCTTTAGATTGTGCAGCTCAACGTGATACGTACCTAACGGCATGGTTTAAGTTAAATACTGAAAATGAAAGAGCACATTGCTATTCTTATGTAGACATTCCTTATCACTTTATATTTGATGATAAACATTATAAATGGAAGGTTAGACAAAGGGGTGGTAATAAGGTGATAGTAAGAATGGATAAAGTTAATCCAGCTGGAGAATTGTTTTTTCTTAAACTGTTACTTTTGCAAGCAAAAGGAGCAACATCTTGGGAGGATGTGCGTACTGTTAATGTTATTGTCCTTGAAACGTTTCGTGAAGCATGTGTTTTGAAAGAATTGTTGACACTGAATGGCAGAATACTCTTTCTGAGGCGGTTTTAACACGAACCCCAAAGCAAATTAGACAGTTGTTTTCAATTATTTTGACCTTTTGTAAATCTGACAATCCTTTACATCTCTGGAATACATGCAAAGCTTTTATGATGGAAGATTTCATTCACAGCTCAATCCCACTTCTAATAACTGAACAAGCTACTCTTCATCAAATTGAAAAGATTATTAATCAAAGTGGTAAAATGCTGACTGATTACAATCTGCCTGTTATTGATGAGTTTATTGGCTTAAATCTAGAAAATTTTGATGAAAATGTTCAATAACTGAAATAGTAGAATTGTGTATAAACACAACCAGCTGAAATAGTAGAATTGTGTGTAAAATGTTCTTTGCATTGGCAATGGGTGCAGAAGTTTGCATTAACTGAAAATATGAGAGTACAAGATGGGGAAGGTGAATTTTCCCAATGGCTACTAAAACTTGGGAATGGAACAATACCTGTCAAAGAGGAGGATCCTTTTAAAGGATGCATTAAAATACCAAATCAGTGCATTATTAGAGAAAATGAATCAGTTGTTGAAAAGATTTTTGGAGATGCTGATCAAAATGATTATTCTAAACGCGTGATTTTAACACCAACTAATGTTGATTCATTATCAATGAAGAAGTGCTTGAATGTCTGCCGGGTGAGGTCAAAATTTATTTAAGTGCTGATCAAATTGATACTGATGACCGTGTTTCTCTCATGGTCAACTATTTGTTGCATGTTCAAGAACTAGGGCATTTAATAGTTTGTTTTTCAAAATTGATAAACATCTCATTCAAGATATGGTAGGTGAAAAGTGTTACACGAATAATGTTATATTTTTTTTATTACTTTAATATTTTTTTCATAGATTTTGATAAATATACCTGTCATTTAATATGTTTATATGTGTTATATGAAACCATATTTGTTTATAGCTAGCTGTATATATGTTTAAATTATGTTGTTTCCATGTTTTCAAAGTGGTTTGAGTTGGCATTATATTGAGCAAGATTGATAACCTTGCCAGCCAAGCGGTGTACTTATAGCAGAGGTGTGACTTGGCAGCATTTAGTGTCAGGCGGTTTTACTGCTTTAGAGCTAGGTTGTGTTGTCTAGCCTTTTTTAATTATTCTGGAAACACAATAATGTCTGTTAATGTTTAGCGTAATGTGTATGGGAGAATTTGCAACCTTGATCTTTAAATCTAGGGTGTTTTCATGTCCTAAATTTGAAGTAGTTGAATAACTAATATTGAATATAAAAACAAATATATTTTTATGTAGTTATATGTTTAGAAAAAAGATAAATACATAGTTAAGTTTAAATTGGTTTTCTACTTTTTCCTTTCATGTTTTAATCTGGTTTGTTATTTTCGCTGGATTTTAGGATCAAGGGTGTAAATATTCTATTGTTATGTGTTATTGTTGTGATGTTTTGTGTTGATAGACTGCTTGGCTTACCTTCACGTTGGTGTCTATTGTTAAAAATGAATAATAGGTAGTTTCATTATTGGAACTTACTGCTTTTATTTATTTACTAAAAGCCAAGACAACATTATGCTAAAAATGCAGTTTATATCTTGATTTTTTTTTTTTTTTTTTTAAATTTATTTTAGTATTGTTAATCCTTTGCACTTCGAAACAGATTTTATAGTTACATTTTTGATAAATGTTTTTATTAACTGCCAGGTCAAAATAGGTTACTGTAAATAGATAAATCGATTTTCAGTTTTTATGTGGTTTTTTTTTTTTCTTTAAGATTTACGATTGACGCATTTATACGATTTATAAAAAGAAAACCTGATTACCTTTTATTGTAAATTTTTGTCAGTTAAAATGATATAAATAGATGCAATTAGTTCAATTTTTTTTTATTTTTCTCTATTTTATGCCTCTATTATATTATATATATTCTCTATTTTATGCCTCTATTATAATTGTTGTACGTAACTTAGGGGATCTTTTTATGGTAGTTTTACGCATTTGTCAAATATCGAGTTACTTAAATCTTATAAGGTGTTTAACTAATTAATTAGCTTAATTTTGAGGAAAGAAAAATTCTTATATATGTTAAATTCTTAAATCATTGTTTCACATTTTATTATTCTGGTAAAAGGTCTTCATCAAAAACTTGATTACTCTTAATAAAAATAGCTCTATTCTCCTGACCACCATTAAGGCAAAAACGGGGAAGGGAGGTCCTTTTTTATTGTCAAAATATTTAAGAGAATTAAATTTCGAGTAACAAAAGGAATTTTTAGTAAATGGTAGCAAATTACCGTTTATTAAAAACAAAGAGGCCATATATAAAAATGGTCAAATTAGTGCCTTAAATATTAATGGTCAAATGTTCAGTTATTTTTAATAAATTTATTTAGTTGTGTGCATTTAACGTTTTAAAGACAATTTCCTCTTTTAAAGAAAAATGTATGAAGGGGATACCAAAAAATTAATAATTCATGTATAATTAACGTTCGCTTTATATTACTCTTATTAATTAAAGTTCATGTTATGAAAAATATAACAAAAATTTAGCTTTTTTCGTCAATTTAAAGCATGATAGAGTGTTATTATTTTCTGTCAGTAACTAAATACGTATTGTTTTGAACTTAGTTATATCGAGGTAAATGGTTCTGCCTTACACTGATATGACATATGTCAGTTTTAAATTTCTCAAATAATGTTAAATAATTGGTAAATTATTTTACCTCCGCATACTTTTTTTTTAATTTTACAGATGGTTTAATTTTTTCAATTTGAAGGCGTTTTTCTAATTGGGTATTAGTTAAGGTTTCGCAACTTTAAATTGTGGAAAACAGCCACTATAAATTAAGTAACAGACCGACGATAACCCGTATTACGGGTTGCTTTTTGCTAGTAATAATAATAATAATAATAATGGTTAATGCTGTTAAGATAAATCGCCAGGCAATATCTATGACAGCCGGTATATATTAATTACTGTTCAGTTTTAAGTAACAAAGCGTTAATAATAAGCTTTCTTGATTTTCGTCTTGTTTGCTATTGTTTTTAAATCGACCGATTGCAAGTTTGATTTGAAGCTGTTAAGTTTAATTGATTGAACTGCTTCTGCTAGTAGACTATTCTATCCATAATGGACTCTATTACTGAAAAAATATTGGCTTTTCATAAAATTTCTAACCAATTCAGGTTTCAATCTATGTTTTGCTCCTCCAAGGTTAGATGCTGGACCTGATGAGCAAATAGAGTTCATTGCTTGACTTTGTTTAACATCAATCTTTTCAATACCTTTAAATATCTTGAATTGCTGGATCAAGTTACCTCTTAGCCGCTGAGTCTCTAATGTTGTCATATCCAAAATTTCTAATCTTTTTTCATACTCAAGATGTCTTAGTTCTGGTATCATTTTGGTTGCTCATCGTTGAACTTTTTCTAGTTCATTAACATCTTTTGTATAATATGGTTTTCATACTTGAATCAAAAACTCTAAATTTGGTCTAACATACGTACAATACAGTGTTTTTATTAGGTCTTTATCCTTGTACTTGAATGTATTATTTATTAGTAATAGCATACTATTTGCTTTACTGGCTACATATTTAACTTGTTTGGCCCATTTCTAATCACTTGATATATAAACACCAATGTCTTTTTCTAGTTTTGACTTTTCAATTTCCATTAATGTATTGTTATTAGTCACCACTAAGGACATCAACCCAATCTGTCACACTTTCACCTAAAACCACTTGTTATTTTCTGTTAGCTAAGAAGCAGGCTATCCACTTAAGAAGTTTACCAGAAATACCATAAGTCAATAACTTGGATAACAACTTTTTATGCGAATCACTATCGAAAGCTTTTTTTATTAACTAACAGAAAATCACTAAACAAACAAAGAGCTTTTTTTAGATTCTCTAAATAAAAACTCTAACGCTTATATAAACACCAGTTCATATCAACAGTTCATAATCAGCAAAAAGATTGCTTACAAATGTTCTCAATTCCGCTTAATTTTCAAACACAATATGATAAAAGCATTTACAGTTTATAAAACTATTTCCAATGCCACATAAAATAACTATTTGAAATTAAGTTCAAGAGGTATTTTTGCATTTACTGTAATGGTGGCTCATGATGAAACTAAAATTTAGAGACATCTTATATCACAAAAAAACTAATATATTTACAATTATTAAAAAGTTGAATGCATTACCATTGATTTTTTTCACTTTTATAGATTCAGTAGAACTTAAGATAAAAGACAATAAAAGAAGTCTTTATAATCAGTGGGTAAAACTTTTTATATAAATATAGTTTAAGTTAACCCACATCTTGCTCACTATAACTTCTTCAGTTTTTTTTTTTTTTTTTCCTGTACACCATTTTACACCATACACTATTCCTTATTAACCAGGTTCAAACTAGTATTTCCTTTCTAACAAAATGCAATGTTATAATCACCAAGACATCAGAACGAATTATTTACCATAACTGTGTCATTTTTTAAAGTGTTATTATTTATATATTAGTTAAAAAGAAATACGATGTACAATATAAGTTGAGCTAGCAAATAAACTATAACTGATCTCTTTTAGTTTTAAAGTAAAAACTTTAGTTAAACAAAAAACATTACTTTTCTGACTCCTAAACAGATTAAACTCTTGTTTTATACAATATGTAAAATTATTACCTGCTCAAAAATGTGACTATGTCTTCTTTTGACCTGCCGCCTTCATAGGAGGATACTTTCCCATTAAAAAAATATTTAATTGTTGGATAGCCTGTTACATTGTGCTGTTGACAAAAGTCCTGATTCTTAGTGCAATCTATTGCACACAATTTATGATTTTTATACAACAGCTCTTCAGCAGCTTCTGTGTAAGCAGGCTTTAATGCTTTACAATGACCACACCCTAAAAAGCAGTTTTCAGATGTAAGATCAAATCTTAAAATTAAATACAAACCATCTGTTTGTTTGTATGTATGTTTAAAAAATCTTTATGTCATAGTTTAATTTCAAAACAATGAAGTAAACAAAGTACTCACATGGAGCGTAAAACATAACTAAAACTGAAGGATTCTTGCTGATAAAGTTATCAAAAGTATTGAAATTTAAATGCACAACATTGGTAGTTGTCTCACTCCATTCTGGCTCAACAGGTCGACTTTTTTCAGCCACTGGCTCTCCAGGATTCTTCATAAATGCAATAAAATTTTCTTTATTGTTACCCCCTTGATAAATAAAATCTTTCTTTCCATACAAAAAGTACCTAATGCAATCCAAACAATAGAAAAACTATAATAAACAAGCAAAAAAGGTTTTAATTTATTGCAATATAATATAAGATTCCTAACCAAAAACCAAACAAAAATCAGTGATATTTATTACAAAAGTTGGTAGCCTTAATAATGACACTGTTTGAAAAAAAAATCCTTAAGAAGCCAATTGTCTTTTATTAACTGTTGAAAGAAAAAAACTGGCAAGTAATATATGCTCTGTTGACATTTTCATGTACTTTTTAGATTTTTTTATGGGCATACTAATCTTTTTGATGATTCTCAAAATTTGTTAATAAAGAGAGAGCATTTTTTGTTTTTTTTCTACTCTTTTGTATTTTTTTTTTTTTGTATTATTTTGTAAAAGATCACTGCTAAGGAATTTGACCTTTGTATCAATTAAAAAATTTGATCACTATAATTTCTTCTACCATATATTAATGAGAAAAAGTTGCTTGAAATTAGTTTTTTTTTGTTAAAATGATGATAAATCCTTGGGAATTACATAGTTTTAAACAATATACAATATACAGTTAAAAACAAAGTTAACAAAAAATGGCAACAAGGTTCAGTGTTTGCCTGGAGTATAAAGGACCAATATCAAACAATTTAATAACAATTTCTGAGCATGTCATTCAAAAAATAAATTCTTTTGTTAATTATAAATGTGGTTCTGACATAGAAACATAGTCTAAAATAATTTGCTTTATTTGTAAAAAAACCTCCACTTTTGAAATTCTTGGTTATCAAAAGAATCCTTAATATTAAAACAACAAATTTTCATTTTAAGCCATTTTAATTTTTAATCATAAAAACATATATAGGTGTTATATATGTTAGGCTAATGTTAAAGTAACTATTAATACACTGCTGGTCAAAGGTTTGAGATTGCTTGATATATAGGTGTAGATATATAACTATTTTCAAATAGTGATAGTATTCTATTTAAAGGAAAACTGTTTTAGCACACCAGAAAATTGTCTGAGTAAAAAATTCCAATATAGCATTTTTGTTGTTTTAGAAATAGAACAATAAAATATGAAAAAATATCTTAAAGCATCAATGTGACTACTGGGTATTATCTCCACCAATAACTAGCCAATAACTAGCAAATAAACAATAACAGACTGCTATTTATTGACTAATTAAACTAATTTTAAGTGTAAATTTAAGCTTTTTTTTTTTTTATTAGTTAATGATTAAATATACAAATCTACTGTTTAATTATTGACACTAATGAATGCACAAGTTAAAACAAATCTACAACAACGAGAGAAAAGCAGTTTTATTGTTGAAACTAGTAACTGAAAATGATAGTGAAGTGAACAAAACCTGGACTAGAAAGTGAAGTGAACAAAACTTGGAATAAACCTGTAACTCTTATCAAAAATAAAAGACATCAACAAGAATCTAATCTTATTGGTTTGTTTCTGTAAGAAAAACATTGCTTTAATCTCAAAATAAGAAAAAAAAAAAGCTAGAATTGGCCCTTGTTTATCATGAATGGACAATAGAAGATTTTTTTAAAATGCTTTGGAGTGGCAAGTCAAAGTTTTAAATAATTGCTTTAAAAAAAAGATTTTACATTCACCAAAAAGAAATTGAGAAAATGTTACCAGAGTGCCTTGTGCCCATTTTGAAACATGGTGGGGGCTCTAATTATATGGTGGAGAATTAATTTTATCAAAACTCAAGGTGAAAGTAAACTGTTATGTTGCTTTAGACTTAAAATGTGTGAACACTGTACTGCATTTAATTACTGAGACTATATTAATCTAGATTTTTTATTGAAACAAAGTTCAACTTGGCAGTCAAATTTTTTAGCAGTTGAGAGATGACATAATATTAGCTAAAATTTGATCTGTAAGCAATGTTTTTAGCAAGATTTGTTAAAATTGACACAAAAAATTTTTAAATCAATTTAAACAATTTAAACTTAAAATTTCTAACAATAAAAAGTCAACCTTTATGTTTCATATACTAACCTGAAAGTTGGGTAACCAGTAACCTCATAACTTTTACAAAGAGCATTATAAATTGTGCAATCAACACCAGCAAATGTAACTTTTTTATCATCTTTGAAGTATTCAGCAGCAGCCTCAATTTCAGGTTTAGCTTTCTTGCAATGGCCACACCAAGGTGCATAAAACATTACTTTAAATTAAAATATAAATGTTTTATAATTAAATGTTATTTAAATAAAAAAACATTTAAATTATTTTATTATTGCCTAAATACTATGAACATTTTTAAGAAAAATGAGTAATGAATGAATAGGAAAAAATATATAAATAGAAAACCGAATGAAAAATTAGAAACTAAAAAAAATTTACAGATACCTAAAGTGTGCTTTCGTGTTTTCATTTCATCTTTAAAGTTTCCCTCTGATAAATGAAGAATTGCAGATCCAGAGGTTTCAGACCATGGCAAGTCAACTGGTGGTGGTGGAGGCTCTTTTGGATCTTTCATAAATTCAACAATTTCATCAGCTTTATATGTATTCAATCCATACATCAAAGTGGCATTGGTAAAATATTTTATTGTTGGGTAGCTTTTGATTTCAAATTTCTTGCATGTGACTACTGATTGAGTACAATCAACTGCAGCAAGTGTTGCAGTGACCTTTATAATGAAATTTTAACATTAAAGCCTAGTAAGTTTTGTGAACCAATTACCAATTTTTTTATAAATGAACAATTTACTTCAACTTAAATTCTAGATATTCTAAAGATATAACTAACTTAAAAATTCTTTTGATGTTTCTTTTGATGTTGAACTACAACCCTTTTTTATATTTGTTACTTATGAAACCGAAATAATTTTACGCCAAAAAGAAAATTTCAGCATATTTATTTTACCCTGAGATTTCTGTTAACATACTCTGTTAAATCTCCAATAATATATCTTAGCATATCTCAAGGTAAATAAAAGAAATTTTTGAAGACTACCTAAAACCCCACAAAGATTACTTTTTGGTACTTTTTTAAATACGTTTATTTACACAACTACCATATCTACCAGTCATTTAGAAATAACATATCAAGACAGTGCTTAAAAGCTTTTTAAGCATCATGGTAATGTCTTTGGACACTGTGTCATTCAATCATGGTAACATCAATAGTTGACTGATTTTTAATGCTAAATCTCACTTTTTAACTGTTTTTTTGTGTTTGCTTTTGTATTTTAAACAATAACAAATTACTCACTTAAAAGTTTTTACAAATCATTGGTTTTGAAAGTGCCAAACTATTTACAAAAATTGCACTCACAGAGAGTATGTAATTTCATATGTAATAAAACTTTTTGGTCAAAAATATTGTTAAGAAATATTTCAATTTTGAAATGATCATAGAATGAGATCTAAAAAAGATGTTTAAATATAACAAAATGTAACAAAACGTAACAAAACATAACAAAATATAACAAAATATAACAAAATGTAACAAAACGTAACAAAATATAACAAAATATAACAAAATGTAACAAAATGTAACAAAATGTAACAAAAAAACTTTGTTACATTCAACATCTTTCTCAGATCTCATTCTATGATTTTTAAATGATTACTTATAAATAAATGTTAGTCTGACAATTACTTTCGCACTTGATTAAAAAATTTATAATAGGTAAATTTATTAAAACCTTTTGACTTTAACTTACTGTTTCAGCTTGTAAAATTGTAGCTGCATTGACATACTCTGGCTTCATTTTTTTACAATAGCCGCACCCTACAGTGTGTAAATGAACATTAATGAAATAGAAAGGTCAAAAAAATATTTGCATAAACAATTCTTTTAGCATAAACTTGTTAGCAACTGGAAATTATTTTTAAAAAATGTATTTAAAAAATAAGTTAATATTCAAAAGTTATCAATAACTAATTGAAATTGGATTTATAATTGTTATTAGTTAATAAACTTTAAATACAAACTGGACAAATGCAATACTAAATTATTGCTTCATATAGAACTTCAATAGGTTAGTAAAACTGTTCAAGAAAAATTAAAAAAAAAAAGGAAAACATACATGGTGCATAAAACATAACCATTGCTGATGGACTTGTTTTTAAAGTAGCTTCAAAGTTTTCATCATTCAAGTGTGTTATTTCAGGAGCTTCCCATTTTTCACCTTGTTCAGTTTTCATCTCAGTTTCTGGCTTTGGGCTGCAAGAAAGGTTTTTCTTAGAAAAAAAGATGAAAAATATGAAAGTTCCCACTCAGCCAAATTTTAAAAAAATGAATATATAAAAGTCCTCACTCTGCCAACCATGCAACAATCCCATCTTTGTCCATCTTACCAGCATATCGAAATTTTTCATTTCCATTCCTTAAAAAGATAAATTTAAAGTTTGTAATTGGCTCATAAGAAAGTGTTTTCCATAAGAATCTTCTCAAAAAAATTCTAACCAAATTTTTTACAATTCACAATTTTTTTAGAATGGTTTTAAATACAAAAAAACCATTGTATTTGCAACATGGAACTTCAAACTGCAAAAAAAAAAAAAAAAAAAAAATGTTGCCTTACTCAAGGTAATTTTAAAATGATAAAAACTTTAAAATTATCTACTAAAGACTTTAAAAACAGTAAAAAAAATGAAAGAATATATTTATTACTCAAAATAAATAATTGTTGGAAATCCTGTGATATTAAATTGATAACGCACATTGAATGCATCAGGTTTATCCACATCCATTGCAGCTAAAACCTAAATACAAATACTTTTTAAAACAATGAAATTAGTGGAATTCTATTGTATGCAGCTTTTTTTTTCAATACTTATGCAAATATTATGTTAAACTTGTAGAACATAAATAGGGACATTAACATTTTTTGGTTCATAAGTAAATTCAAAATACCATAAATTGAGAACCAATTAAAGTATTTACTTTTTTTTAGATAAACCCTACATCAAAATACCATACTAAAACTAGAGTTAAATATCTAAGTCATTATATGAATGCAAGACGAATTGCAAGTTAAACTTTGTAAGGTTCTCTGCAAATAATAATACATGACAGCAAAGTAGCACTTTGTACCAATCATAGCTAGTGATTAGCATAATAAAAAGAGGGCTGTAGCTATACAGCAGAACTGTATTTTTCCTACATTCCCATTCTTAGTATCATAGGTGAAATAAAATATTGAACCAAAGTAAAATTAGAATAATAATAAAATTTTTAAAAATAAGAACATAAAAGTCAAGCTTCTGTAGTAACTTGAAGCATTTATTACTTAAAAAACATGATAATTTTTTTTTTCCTTTGCCAAAAAAGAAAACAGTGGATTAGCAACCTGTGCATATACAAAAAGAAAATTTTAAATGAGTCATTTAAATTAACTTGATGTAATGAGATTGTACATTAAAAAAAACAACTCTTTATAAAGAAAAAGACTGGAGTAAAATTAAGAACTAAAAAAAAACTAACAGCTTTTCCTTTTGTAGCATCTGCAGCACCTGCATAATCTGGCTTAAGCTTTTTGCAATAGCCACACCCTAAATTACCAAAAGTATGAGGTTACCATCTTTAATCAACTCATATACTTGTGCTTTTAAATTAAATTCAAATTTTATTTTAAGCAAAAATAAAAAAAAACAAAAAACATTTACATGGTGCATAAAACATGATTAGTAGCTGGCCTTTCTCTTTTCTTCGCAATTTGTTTAAGTCCTAAAAAAACAGAATTATAGTAGCATGTAAATAACATAGCATATAGTAATATATAACTAACTTTTTATAAACTTTTTATGATAAACTTTTTTAGGCAGTAGAACAAGTGATAAATTTTAATTCCATTCAAATTTTAAAATTAAATGGTTGCAGTTAATTAACCCCCATTTTGTTATGCAAAAAGCAATTTAAACTATCAAAAACTTTATATATTACGTGTCATTTTGGGCAAAACTTAATATAAGTACAAATACCTTCTCACTGTTAATATGGAAAACATTTTTGGCACTTTGATCTTCTTCCCATGGTGCATCTCCAGTAGGGTCCAGCATAAATGATATCATTGACTGAAACATATATATATTTTTTTATATAAAATATGCATACTTTATATATATAATAAATCAATTGTATAACAGCATTTTTTGAAAAGTCTATAAAAAGAAAAATGCAAGTCTTTAATTCAATAAACTTGTATATTATGTTCTAAATTTATATATTATTATATCATATTATATACACACACACATACACACACACACAAACACACACACACACACACACACACACACACACACACACACACACACACACACATATATATATATTATAATCTAAAAATCAAAAAAATTGATATAAAGAATGTTAAAAGAAAAAAAAAGTTGATAAAAAAAAAGACAAACCACCTTTTCATTTTCTTGTCTATCATAGTCTTTGTTAAAATTACCATCTCTAAAACATAAAACCTTTAAAAAACAAAAATTAAACAAAGAAACTTAAGAATTACACAAATTAAGCATAAAATTTGTATTAATGCCATGGTACTATAACTAATTTTAAATATTTAGGGGAGAAAGTTTTATTCTTTTGTAAAAAATAAAAGTAAAAATAAAAGAATTAAAAATTACACACAGTATATAATGATTACCTAGAGATATTTAATTAAAAATGAAAATCTTTTATGAATGTCAAGTTTTTAAAATGTTTAAATCATGAATTATTTTCACAACGTAAAGATAACATAAAGTTCATACATTTTAAAAGCCAATTTTTGTGCGCATAAAAATCACAGAAAACAAACTACATACTTCACAAAACACAAATTAACTTTATCAAACCATTTGACCTTCGGTAAAACTTATGTTCTTAAATTTAAAAAAATATGTATATTTAAACAAAAAACTAACTTGTAATGCTTCAGTTTTATTGGCTGCGGGTTGACTTCATACTTCTTACAGAGCTTTTTAGACTCTTTACTCTCACTATCAAACATTTAAAAAAATTAAACAACTAAGTAACACATCTATTTTAAATCAAAGCATAAACCTTTTTCTGCTAATTTTATTGTAGATTTGTAGAAGCTTGTCAATCAAATGTAAAATAAAACTACTAAATTCAAATTGTCAAAAAATAACCGCAATTGAAACTTATATTTTAATATATACATGGTCAAATACTAGTCATCAAATTAAATATTTAAACTGCTTTTCAGTCATAATCACCTTAAATAAAAAAAAAACTTTTACCCGCAGTTAATATGAAGAATTGTTCCTTTTCCTTTAATTTCCTTTGCAACATTTTCAAGCCATTTAAGTGTCTTCACAACAGATTTATCTAAAATTAGTTTGTTTATTTACCATTTGTGTATTTTGAATTAGAAATTACTATTTCAAACCTATCATAGGGGAAAAAAAGAATATTAAACATATTTGCTTCAGTAAACTGGCATTAAATTAGATATAAAGTTATCTAAATTAAGCTTTGAGCTTTCTGTAAATGAAAAAAATAAAAAAGCACTTACAAAAAGAAAGATAACAAGTTAGTCATATTGCAGAAGTATGTAGAATACTTACTTAAAATAAAGCAGATAAAATATAAACCTTTAAAAATATACCAGGCTTTTTTAAAAGGCTTATATTTCAGCTGCTTTATTTAATGTCAGAAATGCTCTTTATTAACCCTCTTACTCCCTGTGACCCGCTGTGCGGGTCATAACAAACCTTGTGACTTTCCATTTTTTAGTGATTTTGTTCAATCAATGTATTAGTAAAAAAGAGGCCAAGTTTCAGAGAGATTGGTTTATTATTTTAGTCACTACAAGGTCTCAAAGTGTTTGAGTCAGAATCAGAAATTTTGACTCTGGGAATATAGCGGGAAATATCCCAGGAGAGAAAGGGTTAAACTAAACAATCAAATTGACCTTATTTAGGGGGGAAGGTGGAGGCTTATTTAGAACAAACCAAAATCAGCCTTATCACCCTGGCCCTCACATGCAGCAAATTACTACATACTTATATAAGGCACATAAACAATTATTTCTTTAAAATACAAAATAATCTCAAGAATATATATATATATATATATATATATATATATATATATATATATAATTATGTGTGGGTTCATGATTAAAAATTGAAAGAAACGCTGATAACAACAAAATTTTCATGAATAATAACTTGAAACTAACACTTTTTATAAAAAGTTAATGATCTCTTATTATAAATTTTTAAACAAATCCTAAAAACAATTCTAAAAATGAAGGAAAGTAATACTTAAAAATATATACAAAAATAAGCCAATAGCTTTAGTTTAGATTAGGGATCGCCAGTATACGGTATACTAAAGATTTAGTGTACAGTCTACCGTAAAGTATACCGTACAGTATACCGTAAAGTATACCGTACAGTATACCGTAAAGTATACTGTAAAGTTTAACGTAAACAAAACTTTTTACTTTTTTTTTTTTCGATTACTATTATTACTATTTATTTCAGATTAGAGAAATCTGTAGAATAAACAATCTTAAATCTTAAAAGGGTGAAGAGCAGCACAAACAGCCTGGTATAAAAATATAACAACTAAACAAATTAAAGTTTTTATTAAATAAATCTAAGAAACAAAAATTGAATAAAAAAAAACACTTTAATCATGTTTAGTCAAATAATAGACATGATGCAGTAATTTAATTCATTAAGAAAATATAATTTTAAAGCCAGTCCAAAAATATTTCACAAATAAAAGTAAACAGGTATACTAATCTGTATACTAAATTTTAGTATACCAAGTATACCGTAAAGTATACCGTAAAGTTACTATACCGTATACTGTAACCGGCGATCCCTAGTTTAGATACCAACTTTAACTTTAGATTGATAAATTGTACATATACCTTTTTTTCCTAGGCATTCGTGAATAGGCCAAATTATGATAATTATCCAACTTACCGTCATTTGAATAAACTGTAAGCAAATTTGTGTGTGTCTTGAGTATTTTCTTGTAGTCTTTTAAGCTGTCAACTGACAGAATATATTTTGTGTTAATTTTGCTTTCTACAACAACTCCCACCTTTAAAGTAACCAAGTTATTTTATCTAAGATTCCTTTATTTTGTTATAACTTACAAAGAAAGCAAAGGAACAATCGAAATGAAAAAAAAAACAAAAAACAACAACAACAACAAAGACAACAACTATTTGGCATAAATTAAGAAAAAAACTTTTGTTTTCCTTACATATAGAGTAAGTAGGATAAGTTTCAACCACATTGTTTTAATTGCTAAAGAAAATGAATAGTCCTATATAATATTTACAAAGGTCACCAAAGTGTTATACTTGCAGCCTCTCATGTATATATGTGTGTGAGTGTGTGTGTGTGTGTGTGTGTGTGTGTGTGTGTGTGTGTGTGTGTGTGTGTGTGTGTGTGTGTGTGTGTGTACATATATCCCTTTCCATAATTCTCGCAGCCTTATTTGGAATAATGGTAAAAATGTAAGCGTTTCAACAAAAATTACCACATCATTCTAGAAATCACAGATTTTAGAGTGGAAGTAAGATTATTTAAAGATGTTTACGTGTAACGTTATTTTTAATTGTCTCGTGTAGTTCGGAGTAAATTACGCACGATTTATAAAACTAAGGAGCCAAAAAGTGAAAGTCGAAATAATCCTCTTTATTCAGGTTTTACCTTAAGCAGATATAGTTCTTTTTTTGTGTGCAAAAATTAATGAAAATAGTAATAATTTGTTATATCAAACTGGCAAGTTGCCTTTAGAAAATAATAGTTTGATTTAAAATGAACCGCTTTTTAACACCCAGCTTATTAAAAAATATATCTCGCGTTACTTTTTTAAAAATTGAGTTGAAAAAATTTAGTCTTGAAAGAATAAACGTAGTTTATTAAGTTGCTACTCAAGTTGCTAAGCAGTAAGTTCCATTGACTCTCTTTCCGTAAAAAGCGAGCATTAAAAATTACTTTAAATTTAGTAAAATATTGGCGTAATATTGGCGATATATGTTCGTTACATGGTTATATAGAATTTTTATGGTTTTTTTTTTTTTTTTTGCTAAGTTTTCCTAAATTTTCTTTTAATTTCCAAAAACTTTAAGAAACTCCTCTAAAAGGAATCTACTTTTATTAATGAGAAGATTTTTGAATTAGAAAAGAAGCAGTTGGAAAAATTTGGAAAACTTTCTCTTTGAATTTAAAGAATTTATTAAGAAATAAACAACTATTTCTTCACAAAAAATGTAATCTAAAAAGATCAAAAAATAGTGATTTGCTTTTTGGGGCTCACAATCTTTCAGTTTTTTCAGGATTTCAACTTTCTTGTTCTTGTTTTCCAGCTTGGGTTATTTAACTGTAACCCGAGCCGCAATTTGTGTAAAATATGAACTTAAAATGTAAATTCATAAGATGAACTGAAATACTATACTAGTAAATTCATCTATGCCACCGAAGATATGAGTTGTGCGTTAAAGATGCCAGATACTTAGATTGGTTTAGACTCAGTTCCGCTTGATAAAAGTTTTTAAATATCTCATTTAGAATTGCACGTTCTCTTACGGTAAAACAGTGCTGTTTGAATCAACAAAGAGCAATTAGATCTTTTAGTTCTTTAAATGAAATGAAAGATCTAATTGTTGCAATTATCATTTCATTCGTAAATGTAAAGAGCCCTCGACATTTTTGTTCAGCGCCTAATTTTAATTGTCGTTTGTTCATTCAAATACAAAATCTATAATTAGGCATCATTATAGATATTAACCATTAGTAATTATTCTTTGATAAAATCAAACAAATAGATTAACAAATTGATTAAGAAAATTTTATTAATCTTTTTGCACAATTACTAAAAGATTCAATTTCCTGGAAAACATTAAGTTATGAATGATAGTTTAGTAAATCATGATTTAAAAGATGCTTAACTATACGAATTTGTGTATTCTTTGGAGAACACTTTTTACACTTCACACATGTTTCGTAATGTTTACAACGAAAGTTTATTAATAAAATCCCTGCGACAAGTGAAATTGTAATTTTGTTACTTTTTTTGTTTGGCGGGTAAAAGTTGTACAAAATTTTCAACAGGAAAACTTATCAAAATATAAAAAAGAAAATTCCAAAAGATATTTTTTGCTCAGTATAAAGATTGATTTGATTAATGCATTGGTTCTTTTCTATCACTGATAAAAATTAAAGATATTGCTTTCTTTGTTTCATATTTCTTTATTGCTCTTTTTCACCCCCAGCATTGCAAGATATTATTTAAACGTGACAAAGTTTCAAACAGGCTTTTTTATTGTTGCCCTTCTAAGTGATTAACGCTTTTATTACGCACCATAACGCTTCTGTTACTTAATATGATTGTTGAGAATTGGAAAGTTTGCAAATGTTTGATCTCTTCAACTAACAAAGCTTCTAAAAGAATGTAAAAAATCAATAATGGTTAGTATATTAATAGATATCAAAAATAGTGACAAAGAACTTACACACAAAACAAAATCACATCAACATTAGCAATTTAATGAATCAGTACTATATTTCTATATCACTCTTTATGATTTTATATATGATTTCTATATGATTTTTTATGATAGAAAATCTAACCAATAACAACGAGAAACTTTTATTTTTTTAATGTCGGATCTTAATGAACACAAGTTGTACAAATCATTTTAAAATTCAATTGCTAAATAAGGAAGTCCATCAACTGATGTAACAGCTTGATGATAATGTTACAGTCAAGAATATTTCGGCCGATAAAATGACTACCAGCAAAATAGACAGTCAGGAAATTTTATGGCAGTCAATTGTCGTAGACCAAATATATAATACAAATCGCCTCACAAAGAATTTCCCAACATACTTCATTTTATCATGTTTGGTAAGAAATGTGAGGGGCGGTATTTTTTTATGATTAGGCATTTTGTATAGGTTTGATTTATTTAAGATTTTTAAGATTTTTGAGTTTTTATGTTGGTTTGTTTTGAGTTGCCCTCAGTATATGAATGGCTGTATGGTTCGTGTAATGATCGCAGAGGTCCAACACTTAAGATCTACGTAAAGATTTAGCAATAAAATCTTAATGCAAATCTCAATGTAAACAATAATGATATGCTAACTCCTGACTCAAAACATATGTATAAATAGTACGTACTACTGGTCTGTCCCATCTATTTTTTATGCACTTATGTTTAACTCAAATAAATTCTTTTGATGCGAATACAAATACTAATACGCAATCAAATCTTATTCCAAAGCTTCCTCTCTTGACATCTTTAAAAGTCATACCCAAAATGTTTGCTTATATGGATTCTAAACATTTTAAAAATCTTCTCTTTTTCTCCTTCTCTTTCAAAATCTCTCTTTTCTTCCTTTTCTTCTTTTACAACTTTACACTGTTAAAAAAATATCGCGTTTTCTACGGAAAATTTCCGGCAGCTACGATGACAAAACTTCCCGTTATTTTACGGAAAAACCCATCACATGTAAACGGAAATTCTGTAAATAAACGGATATTTCCGTTTAAATACAATGGGTTTTTTCCGTTTATTTCCGTTAAATAACGGGAGGTTTTGTCATCGTAGCTGCCGGAAATTTTCCGCATATAAACTGAAATTTCCGTTGAAAATCAATGCGTTTTCCCCGTTAAACAACAGAAAGGTTGTGGCAACTCAACTGCCGTATAGTTTTCGTAAATGAAAGGAATGTTGTTCATATGAAAATTTAAAAAGTGAACATTTTAAATGTAAAATAGATTGAATGTTATCGAAAATATTATCTAAAACAAATCATTTTTGATTTACAATAAAATATTAAATTTTCCGTGATTAAATAATCAATTTGTAAATAAACAACTTCAAATAAAAAAAATAGTTAATAAAGTATTAGTACATAATAATATAATTATATTACATAATCCTATATACATTTACAGTGGGGTGCAAAAAAAAAGCCACACTCAATTTTTTAATAAAAAAAAAGCAATAAAAAATGTCTCAAACTCATATAATAAAAGTGATATAAGACAATTGATAGAAATGCTTTTGACATTATTCTATATTGCATATAATAAAAAGAAATTAGGATTTGTGAAGTATTTTTCAAGTTTTAGTTGTATAAGTACTTAATTGGCCACACTTTGTTTTTTATGACTTCTGCGCATCTAGAAGGCATACTATCTACATGCCTTTTTAATAAGTCATTTGGCAAAGCATTCCAACCAACAAGAAGAGTTTGGAACAGTTTATCTTCATTTGTTGCCCTACGATCTTTCAACTTTTTATCCAATATAGACTATAGGTTTTCAATTGGATTTAAATCAGGAGACTGTGCTGGCCAAGACATAACTGGTATCAATTTAGATTCTAGATATCTCTTATTCAACCGTGCTGTATGTTTGGGATCGTTATCCTGTTGAAAGATGTAGTCACCATTAGGAAAAAATTCTTTTATACTTGGTCCAAGTTGATTAACTAAGATTTTGTGATACAAATGCTGGTCCATGGTGTCTTTCACCCGGTAAAGTTGTCCAACTTTGTGTGCACTAAAACAACCCCACACATTGACCTTTTTGTCATGTTTAATGGTTGCGTTTCATGTTTGGGGGTTGAATTTTCCCCAATTAATTTCCAACAGTGAGGTCGACCATTATAAAACAAGATGAAAGGAGACCCGTCGCTCCAAATAACTTTAGCCTATTGTTCACATGTCCAATCTTTGTGCTCAATGCACCACTTTAATCTTTTTTTGCGATTGATTTCACTAACAAATGTTTTTTTTATTTGCTTTCCAGAAAAAAATTCACCTGATACTTTTATTCGATGAGATATTATCCACTTTGAGATATTAGTAAGGTTCAAATCTAGTTTTATCTCACTACATGTGATTTTACAATCTTTTTTGACAACATTAAGAATGTAGCGATCTTCCTTTTTTGAAGTTTTAGGTTTTCTCCCTGATCCAATAGAGCTTTCAGTTGTACCATTTTGTTTATATTTCTTCACCAATCTGCTAATAGTGGAGTTTAAAACGCTCTACATAGCTTCTATGAGACTCTCCTCGGTCAGCAGCTTCAATAATTCGTCCAATTTCTATATCCGTTTGCTGTTTTCTAAAATATTAAATGTGCCCATATTATTCTGTATCTCTAATGATTTTTGTTATATAAATATTAGTTTATATATATGCATACCTCTTCTTTCCTGAATTTTTCACTGCCACATCCAATTTTTTTTGTTTTGCTTGATTATACAATTTATACTTGAAATCAAGAAAAAATATCAGTGTGGCTTTTTTTTGCACCCCACAGTACATAAAAATTTATTTTTATCTAATATATATATATTAGTTTCGTAAAATATAAATAAATCAACTCAAATGCAAAAAAATATAGTATTTCCTTTCTTATCCATTTTGAATCAACTAAAAATAAAAATGCATAAGTTTTTGAGTAAGGAAACATTTTAATATTTAATAAAGTAATAAATTTAAAAAAAAACTCATTGTGTGCAATGATTGATTACTTTAAAGTTGTTACTCTATATGACTGATTTAGCGAAGGTCAATTTTTTACCATTGTTGGTGCCAGTACTAAATTAGATTTAAATTAAAATTAGAAAATTAGATTTTTTTATATTATTAAGTAAATAAAAATCTTTAGAACTTCTTTGAAATCAAATTCTAATAATCAATTACTAAATTTACCTACCAAATAATACGATGATTTTTTGAGCAGCAGATAAATTAAGAAAAAGTTTAAAACTCTATTTTAACTCTAATAACAATTATTCATTCTAATAAACATTTTAACAATCTAAATGTTCTTTTCTAATCTTTAATAAAAATTTATTTTGATTTATTATAAAACCATTTAAAAAATAAAATTTTAAATTTTTTATACTAAGTTATTTTACTTATTTTATATACCATTGTTATATATTATAATATAATGAAAAATGAATATTTTATAACAGAAAATTAATAACTTTAACCCATCTGGTCCTAAATCATCGCTAAAAAAAAAACTAAATTTATGAAATAACATTTCATTATTCTAAGAATGTTTGAAAATTAACTTTTTCTTGCTTAAGCTAAAAATTGTTACAAAACCACTATATCTCTCTTTATTACTAATATTTTTGCTAAACACAAAATAATTAAAAATAATTAATTTAATATCCCTAATAATTTAATATATATATATATATATATATATATATATATATATATATATATATATATATATATATATATATATAATATTTATATAAATTAATATATAATATTAATATATTTTATAAAAAGTTATGTTATAAATAATATATCTAGAATGAAATCCAACTTTTGATAAAAGCATTACAAATTTTTCAGTAAATAATCGAAGAAGAAGAAGATGCAATTGTCAACTTTTATAAATATTTCTATTTCTTTTTGAAGCTAAATGTGTACCCAAATATAAGTTTGAAAAATCATCACTTATGGCGGTTTAACATGTTGATTATAACTGCAGTTATTAATACAACGGAAACTTCCGTATTTGAAAATTTGGCCGCAGATACGGAAAATTTCCGTACATAAAGTATCTGTACATCCCATACATGGATATACGGATACTTTCCGTGCAAGTAACAGAATATTTTTCCGTTTTTTAACGGAAATTTTTAACAGTGTACCCTCTTCTCCTAATTACTTCCATAACCCTTTTTTTTTTATATCAGGTGCAATCCAGTATATCCAGTATAGACAATTAACTTTATCTTCAAGTTCGTATAATATTTTTAATTCGACCTTTGAGTCTTTGTTTTGCCAGTTATCTGTTGATAAACTTTTGTCTCAGGTTTCGACTTGTTTGAAAAAATTATAAACAAATGCAGAATTGCCGCGAAACTTACAAATTGAACTTTTATCATTTTTCCGGTGAAGAGTCATTTAAGATTCTAGCCGTTGCAGCAAAAAAAATCTATAGTTTTCTAATTGCAAACGCTTAATTGAACATGTGTTTTGGTTGTCTCGCACTTTTCATCGTTTGATAAGTAATGTTCGATAAGTAACGTTTGCATCCAGTAAAAATTAAAACTCAAGTTTTTAATTACTTTTGATTTCCTTTTTTTTTCGTAAAGAACAAGGGAAAGAAAGAATTTACTCGAACAAAATCCCAGCAAAATTAACACAATACAGGAACATATTGTGACATCCGTAAAGGCGCGTTTATTTAAAAATATGCGCTTGCCTAGCAATTATATAAAGATTTATGCATCCGTAATTTGATACATTCAAGGATTATGTGTAAATTATAAATCGATCAAGGATAAGATAAACATTTTTATACATTTTAAACCAAATAATTACTGTGCTTTTTTTTTTTTTTTAAATAACCCATAAAATTTAAGTTGTTTTAAAGAAAAATAAGTATTTAAACACTGTTAAGGTAATACATCTCATTAAAAAAATTTTTCTTTAAAATGATCATTACAAATTAAAAAAAAACACCTCAGTTAAGTTGAAACTGTTATGCTTATTAAACTATTTTTCACAAGAAACCTTTATCATCAAACTTTTACTTCGCTAATTAAATGTTCTTTACTCAATATATCTACCCAATATATCTACCCAATATATCTACCCAAGATATCTCCAGAGTTTGATACAACCTTTTACAGCTGCTTCATTTTATATTTACTCGAAGATTCAATAGTATACTTAAAAGTATACTTAGAAGTACATTAGATAATATAGTTAATAGTAAACTTTGAACTTCAAAGTTTACTATTAACTATATTATCTAATGTACTTCTAAGTATACTTTTAAGTATTTATATTTAAGTATTTAAGTATCTAAGTATACTTTAAGTATTTATACTTTCTAAGTTAGAAGTACATTAGAGGAAATATTTGTCAAAAAATATATTTCTATGTTAAATAATTACAGTTTTCTTAACTATTAGACTTTAATGCTTCTGCTTATTGTCCAGTTGTTGCCTAAAGCAGACTTTAGAAGAAGCCTATGCAATATATCTATTCTTCTGGTAAATATATATATTTTTTATTTTTATTATAATAGACATAAATTTGTTGTATATAAGCAACCAAACGCAAATGGATTCTCGTATGTCCCCGCTTTGTAAGATTGCCAAAAGTGGGTGCCATATCAAACACAGCTCAGGATCATTGCGCAGAGATATACAGCAGTGCCCAGGCTAGTAAGTGACCAGCTGAGTACCATTCCTCTATTTTGAGGAATCTATTCCTCAAAAGATTGGATCTCCTTCATCCAGATAATCGATGAGAATGAGGGTGGTATAGACTCATCTAAATATGATGAAATCTGATCCCACTTTTATTCGAGACGGTACGCCGCTACACTTAGTATTCACCTATGGTGATAAGGGTGTAGAGCTGCTATGATCTCGTAAGTCATCGTTAATGCCTTGCTGGGGATCTGCATGTCTTCAGTCCCATGTGTTATAAAGATTACACAGGCATAACGTGAAGGAGATAATAGCTGAGTTTCTTGACGGGCTGAAACAAATGACCCATGGCAAAGACAGCTCCATCGAACTCTATTGGGGCCAACTGGCTGCTGCTGTGAGCAATGGACATAGTAAAAAATTGCTCAGAAAGGCTCCAATATTTGATGACGTCATCAGGATGGATCAGGACAGGTGACCGCTATGTACACGGATTACACGGCTAGCATGGGTAGGAGAATGGACTTCGGGCTCAGTCAAATGGCAACGTCAGCATAGACATGACTAGTCAAGAGATTCTTCCCCGTGGGTGATTACCCAGCCCTTAAAAATGATCTCGGTAATAATCCAGTACTACAGCACGCTTTATGTGTGCTTTCGGGAGAAGTATATCACCGTTTTGGTTTAGGAACTGCTTCGTTGATTTTGATGGATAGAGAAATGGTTGTAGTTCTAGGCGCTGTAACATTCTCAAGTTGTTGGAATGTTACGGTGCCTAGAACTACAACCATTGTTGTAGTTCTAGACACCGTAACATTCAAGTTGGAAAAACAGAAGTTAGAGATCGCTGCCGGGACTGCAAAAATGGAGGATCCAGGGAATTTGCCGCAGTAAAAAAGACGAGACAGCGGTGGTGAAAGGGTGGAGGGAGGAGGGGTGAAGAAGCAGTACATCACGAGCGGGGGATTTAACGCAGACCCTGGCTATATTGCGCTCGCCATTGGAGTTTCAGCTTTCATCTTCTTCATCGTGTAATCGCGAAATCAGCAGAAAAAGGACAATAAGCAAATCGAAGTTCATTCCCCAGCAGTGGTGTCAGCCCCATTCCAGACCTCATCACCTACAGTGACAAGCGTTGTGGAGCAAGCGCCTTCACACTACCCAAAAAAGACGATATCGACGAGATCATTGGCTTCTGTTAAGGATTCCTAATATCGAGGTATCACTTGATATTTTCGAGAGTTTCGGGTTGTCCGTCCATCTCACTGCCAGGTATTTTTTGCACGTCCGTATTGACATTGTAGAGGTTAGCGCAATATTTTTCTTCGAGAGCCTTAAACTCTTCGACAGTAAATTCTCCATTATTGATGGAGGCGCTTATGCCTTCCTGGAGGGAGGCTGCTGTCGCTCATCGAAGAGGATTTGTACCGTTTTTCGATAGCACTGAGGAGGCTCGATAAGATGCCACATGTCGCGTCGACACCCGCAAACACTGTTCCCGGCATGGTGCCGATTCCGGACGCAGCAATAACACCTGTCAGGAGACCTGTTATATCAGAGATAGTGATTTTTAGCGGTATTTTTTCTCTTTTTCGATAATAATCGATAATCTTCTGAGACCTTTTCTATGCTACCTATTAACCGAATGACCATCTTGAATCTCAGGGCAGACCTATCCGGAACCGTCAGTGCCAATTCTGTAATCCCAGACGATGGTGGTGCTGAAGATGCCGATGGTGTTATAGAAGGCTCGCTAAGTTGGATAACGCTGGGTAAAACCTTAAGTCAGACATCATTTCTTGATCATATTCAATATTTCTCCAATTATATTGGTGATATCCAATATTATAATCATTAGAAACCATTAGATCCACACTATTTATTGGTCTGGTGCTGCGCCATATAGCGCCACTTGTACCCTAGCCTCTTCATTCATGACTTCACTATCCTTGCAGATACGGCTGTTCCAAATCAAATGGAAAAGCAGAGCGCTGCTGCCAGGATCGATGATGTTACTCGTCACAGCTGATGCTGTTGATTCGAATGATTCGAGCTACCAGGGCAACCCTAGTTCAGTTCTCAATGCTATCATTTTCGAGATCAATTCCAACCATTCATTATGGAATCCAAACGCTCACTCGTGACATGAAAATGAATCCAGACTGTTCCATAGACCAAATAAACTTTAACTTTCTCCAACCAGATTTGAAGATTCCGGCTATCCTAACGAAATGTATATTCGTCTTTGAGACATATGAGTCTTAGGGCTTCGCTCGCATATAGTCAAAAATACATATTTTTTCTAATTCAGTCCATGACGTTCCAAAATAGCGAGATCCGTCAAGGCCGCTACCGCACCACCAATGACTATAGCGTTGATTTCCGCCTCATGTTCGTCTAATGATTTACCTGTAGGTTGCTTAATATCTGGTTTTCCATCAATGGTGTCAGGCTTGATCGGATTTTTATTGTCTGTGTAAGGCGTTACTGGATTTACTACCTTTTTATTTACCCCGTTGATGTCTGCCATTAGACAAAATCAAGCGGTGGCGCTTGAAGGAGCTCGTTGTTTTACTCTTGCTTTTGGGCCGATCTTTAATCCGAGGTTGCTCGGAATCAAATGTAATCCTAGGGCAAGGGCGAAATTAAGAGTACTGTTGACGTTCGATAATATGATCTGATTGCACCTGTGCATCCAAGGCGCTGGCTGTAGAGCGGATAATTGTTCTAAGAGCCCCCAATAGAGCTAATACGACACATATACGACACGTAAACCAGCTTTAAAAAGAGCGTTCGTTATTTCAGGGATGTATTCAGCAGCCATGTTAATGATGAAATAATCACCAGTTTTTCCATCGAAACATCTGTCATGGAAGCGCCATTCTCACAACTGTAACCCCCTCCCGGCTGGAAACCCAAATTCATTTTTTATCTCCTCGAGCGCCGAACTGTCAATTTCAGTTTTCCAAGAACTGGAATTTTTGTAATTAGGCAGCACAACACCCAAACGCCAGAGAATTCTCCTAATGGTATAGTAAAGACAGAACCTATGTAGGGCGATGCCGTTGAAACTCCACAAGCACCCATGTCCATGCTTACCGCGAAATTGATCGCGATATGTAAATAACAGATTCAGAGGGGTCTTCCCCCTCCATGGTGGAAATAAGTTATTAAAGTAATAGGTTAGTATGACATTCCTAAACGCCGGCCTAAACGAGAAACCAGTGTTAATGTACACTGATGGTGTTTCAATATCAGAAATTGTTATCGAAAATACCGTTTTTGGATACGGGTGCACTATCCGTTTGTTTGACATCTATTATTTCGAAGATGATATTCGGAAGCGCTGAAATCGGCTCATATACAAATTTTTCAATAAAATTGGGTGTAGAATAGTAATGTTTACCTCCCCCAAGATAACTACCATCGCTACCGTTAGGCGGTCAGTTCGTTAATCCTGTGATCGTGACATCTACACCTAAAATACCAGGTTTGAAGTTGTTATTGAAGTTTTCCAGTGGGTCTATATTAAATCGTTCCCTAATGACAACAACTTTTTCGATATACCTCATTTTTTCTTTTCTCTAATACCCCTTTCGCGATTCTGGTTATATTTGTTTGCTGCTGCGATCATGAGTCTTGCTCCAGCAACGAGAGCAAGCCAGAGATTCTTGGCGAGGAAACCTACAACGTTAGCTGCGACCCCTAAGATACAAGCAATAGAAGAGCCTAGTATGCAAGGTAAGGCGTCCGCTGCCTTACCAGTGCGCCAACGTATTGCGCCTTTAAGACTGTCTAAAACACCCTTTCTTTCGGCTTAGGCTCCGGAAGTTTTGGGCCTGGCCCAGGGGATGCCACAGCAGAGGCGGTTGCCGGTACGCTGCCAAGACTCTCAATTATAGTACCAGTCTATCACTGCGGCGACAGAGGGGAATTTGTGATAAAGCCCAGGGAGGATGGGAAAAAAGGACTACTGTTTGGGCTCCGGCTGGAACGTATCTTGTGGGGAATGCCAAAATTCATAATTATCGCCTACGGAGAAGATGGTGAGTTCACATTCAAGGTCTGGAATAACATTAACTTTATTATATCAAAAATAGGTTTCTTGAGATTAAAGTGCCAAGACGTGGAGTATCCTGAATTACCTACAGATATCCTAAATATGTAGAATAAAACAATGGTTTAACAGAAAAATCAGACGATTAATGGTAATGATATCGTTTGAGATCTTGAAGTAGCCCGAAAAGAATACGCTAATGTAGAATCTTGAATAAAGGAATTACAGGGGAGCTTGAAAAGCCAGTTTGTACAGATAGGTGACCTCATCAGTAGGATGATTGGAGATAGGGGTTTGACATTAACTGAAAAAGTAAGAACGATATTTTGAGAGCAGGGGATTACAATAGCCGCGGTATTGACAACTTACACCCTTAGTATTGGTAGTGACGTTGGGGCCGTTCCTATATGCATGTCTTAAAAGATTGTCTTTATACCCGATAGTTTCCAAACTCATTTTTCAATTTTGTCCGTCTGGGATTACAAATCGAAGTTCAGAAGAAATAGAGGGTAGATCAGTATTAGTTTCATCAATAACTGATCTATCAAAATATATGTCATCTGACCCCTCGTTCCAATTATCTTCTTTTATCTATGAGGGGGATCGCCTCACCATCCACCCGCTTCTCGTATTTGTACAATCTTAAATTATTTATTGTCACCTCTATTAGAAAGTCGGTTATTCTTCAAATACTGTATCTCGCATTAGCCTAGGATTGTTTGTCTATCCAGCATGTATGGTACGCAGCTCAACCCCACAAGGGATGTGTTAAAGCGGCACGCTATCCGGGGTGAAAGGCTGATAAACTCAGTAATTCTAGCTACTAGCTCTATAGCTAGTTCTTCTGGTTAAACATTTTTGGTACAGTTCCCAAGCCTAAGTAGAGAAATTGGTTAAACCAGTAAAAATTAGTTAAAGTATGAATAAGTCTGACATATCTGAAAAATCTGCCAGAAAGTCAATATTTTCGCCCATAAAAGTCAGAATTTTTTAATTCTTTTTTTTTTTTTTTTTTTTTCAGGCCAATACGCTAAGTTCTTGAAAGTCAAGTTCAAAGAAACTATATTAAGTCTCCAGAATTCGGCCAAGCATCCTGAAGAAGCTATCAAAGAGTTCTTTTCAAGTTTGTTCAGAGTAGGGAAGAAGACTCCGAGATTGAACCATTCCCTGACGATGACAGTCTTCGACGCTGACAATTTGGAAGTTTCTCTTTAAGCTTTATTCAGCCAAAGAAACAGAAGAAGAGCGCGATTGGATTGAAAGGAGAACTTTTTACCTATGAAAATGATGTTTAGACAATTTCTGCATGGATCGGAAGGCCAATGCATTTCTGGGTGACAAATGGGAACGTCAATCTAATTCCAAGGCTGCCTTTGCTATACTGAGCATTCCTGTAAGTTCAGCATCCTTAGAGCGCTTGTTTAGCACTGACAATCACAGAGGGAAAAATCTCATCCTCTGACGACTGAAAAACTGCTCTTCATGTTACGCAACTATTCTCAGTTTGAGAGAAAAATGGTGCTCAAATTCTGCTTAAAAACTAAAAGCTCTTATATATAGGCAAATGCGGGTTCTGAGCCATTGATAGCCTTCCCATACTTAAGGATGCAAACGTTTTTCATGTTTTTCAAGAAGAAGTATAAAAATAACATGATTATTTGTATACCCTTCAAGATGTCTAAAGATGCCTTCAAGATGTTTTAAAATGTTAATTCAATTTTCTTGTTTTGTAGTGACCGATGGCTAAGGTAGTGTGAGTGCCATCATTCAATAGGATCCTTTTATCATCGTTAGCGCTGAGAGCGACTTTGTTGATTTCTTCAGTGTAAACGTCATGAAGATGGGATCTGAAAACGTTCATGGCGGCAAGCTTTTCTTGTTTACCCTGCAAGCAGTCACCACAAGGTATTGATAACTTCTTGAAAGTCATCCCCTTCCTGTAATTTTTTCAAGACGTAAAGGCACAAGTGACCACAATAAGACGTATCACCAAACTGAACTCTCTCGCTGTTATAATAAACCGGACTTTTTAAATAATCAATGAGCTCTACAAGAGGAGGCTGAGCATAAGAGTCGAAGCTGTATTTTTTGTCAACGTCTTTATACCAGCACACCCAATGAAACCCACCAGTGCTTGAATCACCTGTATTCACAATTCCACATTCTTTTTTTCTTGTCTTTTCAGGCAATTCATCCCTCACAAAAACACCTCTAAAGTTTTTTAATTTTAACTGTTTAGCAGACTTTACCAATTGAAAGTTAGTTAAAGCTTCATTAGGTAAAACAATTCCTTCTACGTCAATCCATTGAAAGTCGATCATTTTTTTTTAATTTCTTAAAAAGTTTATCCGAATTTTTTTTAACAAGCGATTTTTCATAGAATAGCACCTAAAAAGGGTATGCTTGAGAAGGGTGAGTTTGGTCCGAGCAATAATCCGGCTCCAACAGATTGATAGCCTTTTCCATTTTTAACAAAGAGTCCATCACCGTGAACATTTTTAGTCCATGGGGTGATAAACAATCCTTCTCCACCTAAAGTTTTTATCTTCATTCCTTTTCCATTTTTGCTCATGTAAAAAAGACCTCGCCCAGCAATTTTATCAACCATAGCGGAACCAGCAGAAGAACCTACACCTGCTAACAATCCAGTGGCTAGAGCAGGAACTACTCTTGTAGCAAGAGTGCTGCCTAACATACCTAATAACGGTAAAAGAGCTCCGATGAATCCGCCTTCAATGGTTGAGTTGTATGATAATTGTTTTCTGCTCAGTTTGAGTGTGACTCCTTTACCAGCTTCATACGCTTTTTTAATTTTGTTCAATTGCGCATTAGTGATAGCGAGAACATGTTTACCGTTCAAGTCTTGATGAGAAAGCTTAATGCTAGTATCGGTTTTATCATGCATGGCTTTTTTAATTTTATCAGATTGGCTCTGCGAGATATTAATTTTGATATTTTGATAATTGCTCATTTTTTATGTATTAAAAATTATTTATTTCACTTCTCGAATATGATATCGTATTGTAATATCCTCTCCACGAAAATCAACCAAATCTCCATTCTGATCAATGATGCGAGTAACCATTGTTGAAATTTCAAACAGTTTAACAGGAAGATAAATCAAATGCATTGGTCTCTCGATGATTTTATAGCCTGGACTAACATTTGGATAAAACGAGTAAATGCAATTTAATTGGGTTCCATTAATATAGGATGATCCGATCACGTTGTTAACGATTCTGATGGTGTTAATGCTTGAAATTCTAACGATATGATCCGACTCGTATTCGGAATTGGAGTTTAATTTTCTTTTAGTCAACCCTAAAACTGAAGAGATGCTGTTCTCCACGTTAAAGTCAATCAAATAATTCAAGCCAAGTTTAATGGTTGATTTTAAAGTATTAAGATTGATTCCAATTTGAAGGTTGTTTGGAGAGTAATTAATTTTATTTGCAATAATATAACTTCCACGTTGAGCTGTTTTTATTGTGTTTAAAATAGACTTTTGCAAATACTCATTGATGTCTTTAATGTCATAGCTTCCTGATGGAATGATAATGTTCTCCCAATTAGCTCCATTGTTCATGCTGTATTTGAAAGAATTGTTTTTACTGTTTACATTTGGAATACTGTTGTAAGTCTCAAGACCGAGAAAAGCCATTTCATAACTTTTTCCTTCGTCAAAAACGATTTTATCCAAAAAATCAGTGGTGATAACACTTGATTTTCCATCTACATCGATTATTATACCTGTTATTTTTTTAAATAAGAATTATTTTTTAAATTGTTTTAGAAAAATAAAAAATTGTCAAACCCGCTTCGGTACTTTTCCTCGTTCTTTTTAGAAGAGAGATCAATAACGGCAAATCCGTGAGGTTCATTCCAGCAATGATTGCAAAAGGCTTTAAAATCTTCTATTTTCATATCGCACGAAACGTGGTCTTGATAAATGTGATTAACAATTTTTTGGTCTTGTTTAAAGAGACAAATAAAGTTAGCATTTTCTCTGATGGTATGTCTTGGAATCTCGAAATAGTTTTGAGCGAGGTAAAAGCAGTCGACGTTAGAGTGTCTTCCTCGGATATAATATTTTTCGCACTTGTTTTGATTAGTTAATTGCAAATCGTCAAAGATCATCAAATTGTTTTTGGTCGAGTCTAAGGATTCAGGTTCAGGCACATCGTCCGCTGTTTCAAAAAATTGACACTCCATATCATCATTGTTGGAATATTTTTTTGAAAGGTTGTTAATAACATCTTCAGGGTTTAAATTCAATTTTTCCATTTCGTCTTGTACATCATCCGCTAACAAATCAACAATATCCTTTTTAGGAAGTTTATTTTCGAAGGATCTTTTGAGTATTTTGTATTCAGGTTGAAAAAGGGATTTTCCAAAGACATACAATCGGTTGTAATCTAGCCATCCCGTTCTGAGAAGTAGATTGAGCAGCAACGTTGTTTTTCCATATCCAGACTTTCCAACGATGATTCCTCGAATGCTTCTCGGTAAAAGCTTGCTGTTGTTTCTTTTGGTTTTCCCAATTTTACACGACAATTTCATCACTTCCATTTTTTATATTTAAAAAGTTTTTATATATGTTAAAATGTACTGCGTTAAGTGTAGAAGAGAGACTGAAACCATTCACTTGAAAAACGAGATCACAAAAAACAACAGACCTATGTTGAAAGGGACTTGCAACTCTTGTGGGATAACAAAATGCAAGTTTGTTTCTTCGCATACGCCCAAAGGATCATCTTCGCATGCGGTCAATGGAGGAGACTTGGTGGAATCGATCAACAAGCTCTCTAACAAAATAAAACTTCCATGGGCAAAGTTTCCAGGAGAAATGCACGTTCCAGGTATGAACTTTGCGGGACCTGGTACCAATTTAGATAAAAGGCTCACTTCCACAGACATGTATCAAGAGTGGAGCAAACCGGTGGATAGAGTGGACAATGCTGCATATCACCACGATTTAGCTTACAAGTATTTTAACGACAAGAAAAACTTAAGTTTAGCAGATCAAATGATGCTTGAAGAAATGAATTCGATTCCCAATCCCACTCAGAGAGAAATAAGCGAGCGAAAAATCATCGAACCCATCATCAAAGCCAAAGCTAAATTTGGATTGGGTGTGAGTGATTTGAAATGGACGGATCAGCTTGCAGAGGAGCTTCATAAACCGGTGATTCATCATTTTAAAAGAAGAAGGGTGATTGTAAACGACATTGATGAAATATGGGCCGCAGATTTGGTGGACATGCAATCGTTTTCAAAATTCAACAAGGGCGTAAAATACTTGCTCATGGTGATTGACGTGTTTTCAAAGTATGGATGGATCGTTCCGTTAAAAAGCAAAACGGGTCTTGAAGTGGCAGAATCGTTGAAAAAGATTTTTGGTGAAAGAAAATGCGTCAAAATGTGGGTAGATAAAGGAAAAGAGTTTTACAACAAGCACGTGAGAGCGTTGGGTGTGCAATTATACTCCACTGAAAATGAAGAAAAAAGTTGTGTTGTCGAGCGATGGAACAGAACGATGAAAGAGAGAATGTTTAAATATTTTTCAGCCAACAATACCAATAAATACATTGACGTATTAGATGAGATGGTGAAAAATTACAACAACACAAAGCACTCTTCTATCAAAATGACACCAGTGGAAGCTAGCGATGAAAAGAATAAAGGTAGGGTATGGTGGAATCTGTATGGAAAGGATCAAACATTACCAGCAAAACCAAAATTTCTCATAGGTGATCAAGTGAGGATCGTAAAAAAGAAGTCTCATTTTGAAAAAGGGTATACGCCGAGATGGACTGAAGAGGTTTTTACAGTGTCAAATGTTCAGCATACGAATCCACCCACGTATAAAATCGCTGACGCTAACGGTGAAGAAATTCAAGGCACCTTTTACGAGCAGGAGATGCAAAAGACGCATCAAGACATATTCAGAATTGAAAAAATCATTCGCAAAACCAAGAGCAAGTCGTTAGTCAAATGGTTGGGATATCCAGACTCGTTTAATTCATGGGTAGATAATAATGAATTGTTAAGTTTGCAAAAATGATCTAAAAATTTATTTTTAATATGTAAAATGCATGCTCCTCACAAGTTTTTTAGAAATGTTGCCTCAGCAGAAGTTCATAGTTTGGATTTGCAATTAAAAATTTTGGAAGAGAGGGTTAGAGAGTTGGAGGAAAGAAGACCAAACAACATTATTGTGTCTACGAAAACGTTAGATCATCCACCTTATTTCAACGTTAACGAACAATATGAGATTTTTGCCCAGAAAGACATTAAATTTGCTGCTCTCTCACATACAATGATAGCTTTATCCATTGGGCTGAATTTGGAGAAAGGTGTTGCAGTGATAACATTAATGAATAAAATTACTGATCAATTGAATTATAGAAAAAACGAAGTTATTATTTCAGAGTCTGTAGATGATGTTATTATGGACGTGAATAGTAACAGCAAACAGGACGTGATTGTTAAAAAAGGAGAAAAACTTTGTAAGATTAGTTACATTGATTTAAAATAGTTTTTTTCGCTTAATAAAAATGGAAATATTGAATGAAAAACTTTATCCAGTTCTTCCATCAACTCCTATAGAAGAAGGAGGGCATGTTTACCGTCTTCATAAAATAGACGAGATACAAAAAGAGATAGAGAGTGAAAAAGCAAAGCGAGTTCATCTGAGCAAAAAGTACCATCGTGTCTTTAGGATCATTTCGAATGTGGACAATGTGATGCAAGGATTATGTATAGCATTGGGTGCGACTGGAATTGGTCTTTGATCAACCATTATTGCCAGTCCAGTAGCGATTGCGTGTGAAGGTGTGGCTATTGGCATGGGGTTTTTATCGATTGTTGGAGGTCAAGTGAATAAAAAGATGGTATTAAAAGCGGAAAAGCATGAGAAGATCAAAGTGTTGGCTGAGTCGAAATTGAACACCATCAGCGAGCACATTTCCAAAGCGTTGATAGACGGAAAAATAAGCGATTCAGAGTTTCAATTGATTCTTGGGGAGCTTCAAAAATTTAAATCCTTGACGGTGGAAATACGAACCAAAACCAAAAAGGGAATAGATGAAGTTACTAAAGAAAACTTGATCCAAAAAGGTCGAGAAGACGCGATTCAAACGTTTAACAATTTGTTTAAAAAAGGATCAACGTAGTCGTAAAAACCAATTTGTTTTTTTTCCACGTATTTTAAAAAGATGTTTTTCTTTAAAATACAAGACCTGAATAAAAGGGATGAAATTGTGAAAGAAATTAATGACAGAAGAAACGGCAACATTTCAGATGCTAATCTTCAGACTGATTTGAGAAAGCTTTACAAGCCGATCATCGAGAGCAATGAAAAGATGATCAAAAGCCTGTCAGTCGATCAAAAAAAGAAAAGACCTTTCGAAGTGAACAAAGTTGGAGATAAAATGTATATTGGAAAAATGGAGGTTGAAATAAATGGAGATGATATCATTGTCGGTGGTGAAAGGTATGAAGGGACAAAAGGTCTTTGGGAGCTGATAAGTGAATTAACAATACCAAAGAGCTATACCGATGAAGATTTGCAAAATTATGAAAAAATTTTAATGGATAGTGATGCTATAAGATCTGATTCACAACCGCATAAACCGAAATCATCAAGAAGGCCAAAGTATCAGCAACTTATTGCTCCTATTTGGGAAAAAATGATGCGTATTGAAAAAGGTAAAAAAGGTCGTGGAGTGATCATTCTTCCGAGCGATCCTAATGCGTTGGTAGAAAAGCTTGAATTGAGTATTGCTGCATGGCATGCTGGGAATAAAGAGTCAAGAAATGTGGCTGTTGCTATTTGCGATGAGCTGTTGAGACAAGGAGAGATTAATAAAGAGGAATATAAATCGTTAATGAGCACTATTGATAAAATTATTTAAAAAAAGTGTTTTATTTAAAAAATGCTCATTGTGAACAAAAGAAGATATGTGAAAAAGAACGTTGTTGGTGGAGGTGGTATTGTAGACATGATTAAAAATTTCATAAAAAGAGCAACTGCGTCAAGTGTGTCAAAAGCAACAGTGAATTTTCTTAAAAATGCTGCTACAAGTAAAATTGGACAAGAAGCGATTACAGCTGCAAAATCTGCTGGGACAGAGTTAGCCCTTTCAGCCATTTCCACTGCTAGAGATGTAGCTATTGATAAAGGTAAAAAGACCATTGAGAAATTAAAGACTGGTTCATCTATTCAAAGTAAGAAAATGTCTAAAAAGAACGCGATTCGAATTCAAGACCTGGTGAAAATAGGGCAGGGCATGAAAATAGCATGAAGATAGCATTCTGTTGCGATGGCTTGTTATAAACTTGCGATGGCTTGTTATAAACTTGCGATGGCTTGCGATAAGAGACATTTAAATGAATTAAATATTTTTTTATTATATAAAAAATGATAAGTACTGAGCGATTAAGAGTTACTGAGAACCCAGAGTATGATATTGGTATTGAAAAAGTTGATTTTTTTGAGTACCTTCCAACCAATCTCGATTTAAATTCTTCAGGCACGATTACTTTTGAGATTGACTGTCAATCGATTCAAACAGTACCATCAGAGGCTTACATTCTTATTGAAGGAGTGTTGAAAAAGAGCGATGGAACCTTTTACGATGCTAAAGACAACATTGCACTGGTGAACAACGCTTTGTTGTATTTGTTTAATGATGTGACTTATGACTTGTCGGGAGAGCAAGTGGAACGAGTGATGTATCCAGGTCCAGCCACCACCATACTTGGATTGATGAAATATCCTTATGGATTTCAGTTTGCTGATGGATTAAAACAGATGTGGTATATGGATACGTCAAATCTTGTTGAAAATTCAGGATTCAATGTTAGACGAGACCACTTGTTTGCAGACACTACATCCGTTGGAGCTTTTTCGTTTAAAATTCCGTTGAAGCACATTTTTGGATTTTGCGAAACCTATGACAAAGTTGTTTATGGGTTTAGGCATACCATCACCTTTACAAAGAAAGAATGTGATGATGCGATTTATAGAGCGGAGAGCGTTAGTGCAGGAATGATCAACCTTAAAAAATTCAGACTTTATATGCCTCGCGTTGAATTAGATATTTCGAAAAAGACTGAATTCATGAATTTAATGGCTCAAAAAATTCCCATTCAAGTGGCTTATAAATCAAACAAATGTGAAAGACAGCTTATTCCAGCCGGTCAAACAGAATTTACCTGGTCGCTTGGAAGAGTTACTGACAAAAGCATTCCAAGATTTTTCTTGTTCGGACTTCAGACAAACAGAAATTCCAGTCAAACAGTTAATCCATCACTATTCGACCATTGTGATGTTAGCAATTTTTACGTGACTGTTAATGGAATAAAGTATCCAAATTACAATTACGACTTGAATTTTGGAGAAAAGAGAGTGGTCATGGCTTATTCAGATGCGTTCTCTTTTGATGAAAAATATTACGGCACAAATGAACTTGTTTGTCAATCTGGGTTAAGCTTGCTTGAATATATAAAATTATATCCGTTGTTCTTTGTGGATATCAGCAAGCAAAAAGAAAGAATGACGTCGGAAACAGCTGAATTAGTGGTAAACCTTAAATTTCGAACTTCAACTATTGCAAATACCGTTATTTTTGCAGTGGTTATTTCTGACAAACTGCTTAAATTTGTTTCAGATGGAACCAACATGACTGCTGTTTATTAAGATGTCTTTTCAGGAAAAATTGAATTGACTTAAAAAAAAATCTTGGTATAATAAAATGAGATATACAACATCGTATTTGAAAAATTTGCTGAATGAAAACGGCGTTAGTAAAACAGCAGATGATTTAATAACGTTGATGATGCTTGCGGTTGAAAATAATTTGATCAGTAAAGATGAGATTTTAGAAAGAGCAAAAGAAAAAAAAGTAAAGCCTCCTCCAAAAGAAAAAAAACCTGTTGATCCAAAATGGGAATGGCTTAGTTTTGTTAAGAAAAAGCCCATCACTGTGAGAATAAGCAACATTGAAACGGGTGAGGTGACTGAATACAAGTCTCTTTACAAAGCGATGGCAGGAACTGGACGTGGATGGAGATATTTAGAGCGTCGAGATGGAAAGGTGGATGATGGAATCAAGATTGAATTTTTAAATTCTGAAAAGCTTGAAAAACGTAAAAAGCAGCAAAATTGATTTTTTAACTTTTAACATGTTAAAAAATTGACTTAAATAAAATTCTTGGCATAAATAAAAAGATGGAGAGGAAGTATGTGATTGAATTTGATACCATGGGTCGTGCGCATCTGTTTGATGAAGAAAAAGAAATTCATGCGGCTGGATGCGAATTTACTGCACATGACGAGTTGGGAAGAAAGTATACGATTAGATTTGATGAAATGGGTCAAGCACATGTATACGACTCAATAAGCGAAATTTTTGCCAATTATCTTGTTTCATAAGTTTTTAATTCTCCCGCGAAAAGAATTAAAAAACGGTAAAAACTTTTCGAAGAAGAAAATATGCTGAAAGTGTGCCAAGATTTAAAAAAAAAATTGAATTGACTTAAAGAAAATCACGGCAGATATAAAATGAGTCTCCATTCTTCAAAAAAATTAATTGCTAAAGAGCGAAAACTTGAATGCATCGAAAAAAATTTTCTTTCCCTTAATAAAATGGGTGATAAAACTGATGCTAAAGAGCAAAAAGCAAAAACTACCGCCAAAGAGCGAAAAATTGAAAGTGACATAAAGAAAAATCTTTCCGTAATAAAAATGGAAAGTAAAACTGTGAAAGATCGAAAAGTATCAATGGCATCATTACGAAAAGATGCTAAAGGCAGGGCTATCAAAGGCTATATCAAAATGACAAGGGAACAGCTTGTTGAGGCCATAAGAACAACAAGACCTGTCATTAGCCAAAAGCCTGTTAATGATCGAAAAGATCGAAACTATTCCAAAATGACTGTAAAAGAATTAAAAGAGATTGCTAAAGGGCAAAAAATAAAAGGGTATTCTAAAATGAGAAAGGGGGAACTTATAAGATCTTTGCATCCTCCTAGAGTTGTCTCTGCTCCTGCTTCTCTTCGTAGACGAACGACTGAGGCAAGACCGTTGTCTGTTAATGAAAGACCTACCGTGGTTAGGTTTGTTCGACCAGCTGTAAAAGTTTCTGTAAAGCCGACAAAAGTTTCTGTAAAGCCGACAAAAGTTTCAATAAAGCCGACAAAAGTTTCTGTGAAGCCTACAAAAGTAAGGTTTGTTCCTTCCGCAGTGATAAAACCAGTCATCGCTCCGAAACCAGCAATCATTCCACCAAGACCTGTTGTAAAACCTCCTATTGCTCCGAAACCAATTCATTTGCAAAGACAGATTCTTGATGAGCCTGTTTCAGATTCAACAAACGTTATTACACCTAGACCAGTCATTCCACAGAGACCTGGTTTATTTTCAAGTCCGACAGCAGTTGCAAAAAGTGTGGCGTCCTATGTTGCAACTAAGTTTAATGATATTAAAGAATGGATAGAACCCTACGTTCCTGAAATAGTCAAGAAGAATGTAAGCAAATCAGTGGAACAAATCGATGAAAAGATAAAGTCTATCAAATCACTTGTATTAAAAACAGTGTATAAACAACCCGTGCCAAAACCAATTATAGTAAAGTTTAAAATGACTAAGCATTCAGCAGAGCGCTCTACCAGAGTATTTTCTTACGAGCCGTCTTCTCGGCAACAAGACATTGTTTCATTTCAAAACTTGGTAAGAGAGTCTGCTATTCAAACCATGGAAGGAGAAAGAAACACAAAGGTAAGAATTGTTTTAGTCTGTGAAATGATTCGCATAAGCATCTTAACAGGTGAAGAGATTACTCAGACGGCTAACTTTTCATCTAATGCGAAAAGATTATTAGAGGGTGATGATGTGCGAGCGCTCATGACCGAAATGGAAGAAAAAGTCTTGGAACGTAGCGCTAATTACAACAAGATGGGATCCAATTGCGTCTTGTCTAAGATTTTAAGAATGGATATCAGCTTTGTTGATTATGAGCCTTTCAAGGGCTCTTCCTACATGGAGCTGCCTCTCAAGTTGAAAAACAAAAAAGCCATCATCAACATGGTAAACAACGACAATGAATGCTTCAAGTGGTGTGTCACCAGAGCTCTTAACATGAAAGCTATGCATAATTCAAGAATAGATGAAGACTTGATTGAAAAATCGAAAGAGCTCAATTTTAAAGAAATGGAATTTCCTGTAAAGGTGACTGATGTCGAAAAGTTTGAGAAAAATAATCTGGATATTAGCGTGAACATCTTTCACTATAAAATGAATAAACCTCAACCTATGCAAATATCCAAGTTTCATGATCGAAAGCACTGTGTTGATTTGTTGTATATTTCAAACAAAGACAACAGCCATTACTGTCTCATTAGCAATTTCAGTCGGTTTGCTAGCTCCTCAACAACAAAAGGAAAAAGAAAACTTCATTTTTGCAGAAATTGCATGCATGGTTATGACCAAGAAGAAAAGCTTCAAATTCACAAAGGATACTGTTATGAGAACGCTCCAATGAGAATTGATCTTCCTAAAGAAGGGTCAACCCTTGAGTTTAAAAACTACAACAACACCATGAGAGTTCCGTACTGTGTCTATGCTGACTTTGAAAGTTTCATCCAACCCTTCGAGGACATTAAGCAACATGGTAGTAAAGAGTCTCATACCAAAAAATATCAAAAGCATGTTCCAAGCTCTTTCTGGTATTACATCGTAGGACCTGATGGTTTAAAAATTAAATCTTTTGAGTACACAGCCAAAAGCGATGAGGACGACGTAGGTAAAAAGTTTGTTACCAGTCTTGAAGCTGACTTTATAAAGATTTGCTGTGATAGTTATTCACAAAAACAACAATGGAAGAATAAGCCAATAAAGACTGATGAGGATGAAAAGAAGTTTGAAGCTGCAACCGAATGTCACATTTGCAAAAAGGATCTTAACGGTGACAAAGTGTGGGATCACTGTCATTTGACCGGAAAGTATCGAGGAGCTGCTCATAACAAATGCAACTTGGATTATAAAATTCCAAAATTTATTCCCGTTGTCTTTCATAACTTGTCTGGCTATGACAGCCATTTGTTCATCAAGAGATTAGGCGGAAAAAACGGAAAACTCAATTGCATACCCAACAGCGAAGAAAAATACATCAGCTTCTCAAAAAGCATCAAAGTGAGAGATTCGATTGATAAGAAAGGTAAGTCAACAAATGTGTATAGAGATTTAAGGTTCGTTGACAGCTATAGGTTCATGCAAAGCTCGTTAGCAGATTTGACTAGCAACCTTGTTAAAGATTTGTGTGAGGAGTGCTCTAAATTAGACCCTAAGACATGCAAAAAGGACTGCCTTGATAAGAAAGGTAAAAAATGCAAGTGCAAAGACAATTGTAAAGACTGCGCTCATAGAAGATTTAAAAAAGGAGACATCATGTGCAAACATCTCAATTCATTCTACAGCGGAGAACAAAGAAATTTGCTACTAAGAAAAGGAGTTTACCCCTATGAATGGGTGGACTCGATTGAAAAGTTTTCCGAAACGCAATTGCCTCCGAAAGAAGCCTTTTATTCTAGACTAGATGATAAACGCATCAGCGATGAAGACTATGCGCATGCTCTAAACGTTTGGAAAGGTTTTGAATGCAAAACCTTTAAAGACTATCACGAGCTATACAACAAGTCCGACGTGCTGAATCTTGCCGATGTCTTTGAAAATTTTAGAGACACTTGCATGGAATATTACGGTCTCGACCCTCTTTGGTATTACACCTCTCCTGGTTTGGCTTGGGACGCTATGTTAAAGGAAACTAAAATTGAGCTGGACTTGATAACCGATATTGACATGCTCAACATGATCCAAAAAGGAATACGCGGTGGAATCTGCATGATCTCAAAACGGTTTGGAACTGGCAATAACAAATACATGCCAGACTATGATCCTTCAAAACCATCTACATTCATTCAGTACTTAGACGCCAACAATTTATACGGATGGGCTATGAGCAAACCTCTTCCCGTTGGTGGATTTAGATGGATGACTGAGGATGAACTTTTAAATTGGAAATCCATGCCTTGCATTCTCGAAGTCGATTTAACCTATCCTGAAAGTCTTCACAATTTACACAACGACTACCCTCTTGCACCTGAAAGATTAACCATTGGAAAAGTACCCAAGCTGGTTCCCAATTTAAACAACAAAGAAAAATACGTCATTCACCATGAAAGCCTAAAACTCTATGAACGATTAGGCTTGGTCATCACCAAAATTCATCGAGGCTTTACCTTCAGAGAAGAACCCTTCATGAAATCATACATTGATGGCAACACCGATAAAAGAACAAGAGCTAAAAACGAATTTGAGAAGGATTTTTTCAAACTCATGAACAACTCTGTCTTTGGAAAAACCATGGAAAACATTCTAAAGCATGTTGATATTAAACTTGTCACCACAAGAAAAGAAGTCTTAAAATTATCCAAAGATCCTCGTTATGATCGGTACACCATTTTTGATGAAAACCTTACTGCGATTCGCATGAAGAAAACACAAGTCATTTACGATAAACCCGTTTACTTGGGAATGAGCATCCTCGACATCAGCAAGACTCTCATGTTTGAACACCATTACGACTACATGAAACCCAAATACGGTGATCGAGCAAAACTTCTCATGACTGACACCGACTCGCTCATTTACGAAATCGAAACAGAAGATTTTTACAAAGACATTGCTGACGATGTAGAAAACAAATTTGACACGAGCGACTTTCCTAAAGATCATCCTGCCATTCAAAACGTTGGGTTTAAAGTAGGAAAAAATAAAAAGATTATTGGCAAGTTCAAAGATGAGACTGGTGGTAAACAAATCACGCAGTTTGTCGGGCTTCGACCTAAGCTCTACTCTTATTACATCCCTGAAGAAAAAGAAGATGAAGATAAAGAGCACAAAAAATGCAAAGGAGTCAAAAAGAACGTCGTTAAAAACAAGAAAAGCTTGCCGCCATGAACGTTTTCAGATCCCATCTTCATGACGTTTACACTGAAGAAATCAACAAAGTCGCTCTCAGCGCTAACGATGATAAAAGGATCCTATTGAATGATGGCACTCACACTACCTTAGCCATCGGTCACTACAAAACAAGAAAATTGAATTAACATCTTAAAACATCTTGAAGGCATCTTTAGACATCTTGAAGGGTATACAAATAATCATGTTATTTTTATACTTCTTCTTGAAAAACATGAAAAACGTTTGCATCCTTAAGTATGGGAAGGCTATCAATGGCTCAGAACCCGCATTTGCCTATATATGCTCTTCATCAATTCCAAAGGAGAAGCTGGATGATGACATCATCAATTAACGTTATGGACATGTATGAAAAAGAAGAAGACAAAAAATTTGTCAAACATGATTTTCTAAACCTTGGTTCAGATTTCTTTCAATTTACTTCATGCTAAGAAACTCTTGACGACAAATATTTTGTAATCAGTGTTAGGTAAAAATTCAAAACTGAAAATGCTATATTTGCCAGCGTTTTATTTCTATGATGACTAAGGCAGCAAATCTGTTTAGAAAGTTACCTTTTGGTACCTTGTTTCATTTACTCATGTTGTTTATTTAACAGTGGACAGCTTAAATACGTTTAATTTAGTACTTTTTTAAATTTTAGTTTATACATTTCACAGACTCTTCAAAATATTACCGCTAAAATTATCGTAAGCAATAACTCGTAGCAAGTTTTAGCGATATTCCAAATTTTTAAAAATTTTTTACTAAGTTTTGGGACCCGAACTGTGATAAAGCCAAAAACCGAACGGGTTCGGGTTTTCGGATGTTAAAAAAAATTTATTACCGAACGGGTACCCGATTATTTATCGGTTTTGGTTCCTTAGCCGTCAGTTCTCGTTAATCCGTTCGATCATTGTTTCGGGTTTTCGGACTATCGGGTATTTAACGGGTCTATACCCGAAAGAGTTCAGGACCATAAAAACGTTTTGAAATTACCCGTTTGGCGGCCGAACGGGACCTAATGACATTCCCTATACTGCACCCCTCTCAACTTTGTGATGGTCAAAGGTAGAGGTCCTATCCACCCCCGAGCTTTGGGGACCATCTGGAATACGATATCATTTTCAGCAACCAACCACAGGTAATAATCTCAACTAATACGGGGGCAGCAGTAAACTATAGTCTCAATAACATCACGCTCGAGTGTGAGACTTTCTCCTCCGCCTCCCTGTCTGAAGATATTGCTATGAGTTCTCAAGGGCACTTTGCTCTCGCTTATGAAAAAATTATTCGTCACAGAAGGATCCACCAAATAGATACACAACAAGCTGGCTATTCAACGTCAATATCTTATGCGATAATTTAAAATATGTTGTGATCGCCACTCCCAGCTCCATCAATTTCCCACGCCAGCCAGAAAGGACCTTATCTATGCTCAATGCTACGAGGATAGATATCGCAATAGAGGGTAGGAACAACTGTTCTACTCAAATGGCTTATTCCCTCCTGAATGTTTGAAGAGACATGTCGTTGTCTCACAGGGAAAAACCGCCTCACTTCTGCTGAAACAAAAATTATAACTAACGAGTTATTCGCCCAAACCCTTACCTTTAACGATTGGTATGCAGGTAACCGAAAGTTCCTCACTATTGACTTCCGTGGCACTAGCAATCTTGCCGATTCAGGCTTAAAACCGCAAAACACGGGTAATGGCATAACTATAAATGTAACTATTACAAAGTTGGGAGCATAGTCTGTTGATGTATATATGTTCATCGCGCTAGATGCTATAGCAAAGTTTGACGGTGGAAGATTAATAGGATCGGATTTTTGATAAGTGCCGTCTCAGAGGCTACTGCATATTTAGCCCCTGCAATTTCACCACCTTCGAAGTTGACCTTCGATAGTCTTGGGCGCAGACCCGTCGGCTACCCTGCCACTAACCGCGCTTGACGCTGCAAGACCCTGGGCGTCGACTCATGGATAAACCAGTCGGTTTGCCAAATAATTGGTCCTAGCCCCTAACTCTCAGCCATTTTGTGTTCGCTCATTTATTTGTGATGCACCTGCATTTATCAAAAGTATATTTGGAACACACTGCAAAGTTTGGTTGTATAATAGATGCAACATCAGAAGTTTATGGGGTAGTTTATTTAAAAACTGGTGGAAAATTGAGAACCGATATAGAATTTTGTAAAGGACTATCCAAGTCACAAACTATCTGATAGTCCTCTTCTTTAGTTAAGTTGAATTGACATCATTAAAGAATTTCCATTAGATTCTATGCTCTTTATTTTTTTAGGTGTTTGTAGACGATTCATATTTTTTTAAAAATCTAGGCCTAGAAATATCCGGTTTAGTTTTGGTAGCATAAAGTCTGTTTTAGAAAATTTACTTAACATATCAGAGTAAGATGGAAAGTTACAGAATTCAGACTATTTGTATTGCATACTGGATTGGTGGTTTTAAAAAAGGAAGTTACAAAGGATCTGTATGACCTTCATGGCATTTTCAATTGCAATTAAAATTTTGTATATTGAAAATTTTACTAGAAGAAACATTTTGCTTCCGTTTGCCCAAGAACTTCTTAAAACTTTTGTTGCAAATAACAAGGCTCTCTGTGGTCAGTCATTTGTGACAACTTACTTCATATTGCTAATGATGTGGAATACTTCTCTCGTACTTTAGCACATAATTCTTGCTTTCCATTTGAAAATTATTTAAAATAGAGGATATGTGCACTTTCACAAGCACCAAAACATTATTAGGATGGATTCCAGTCAACTGGTGAAGATTTCTGCAATTTCAAAGAAACATCCACCTACAGAAGATTTGTTTGTTGGTACGCGACTGCTTGTAAAATATACTTGTTGTGAATCTCTACTTTCTGTTTATACAAAAAAAGAATATTTTTAAATTTTATCTTTGATTAAAAAATCTATAAATTTATAAAAATGATATGGTATATCTGGTGAAAAGCAATTTTGCTCATCCATAAAAAATCATTACAATTCTGTTAAACAGTTTAATGGTAGAAAATGCATTTATTTAGATTGAACAATGCGAAACAATAGAAATACGCTTGTACCGCCTCGTACGCGTGTTTGTTCAAGATTTAAGTTCTATACTGAAAACTCATTTAATACGTTCTAGAAACCTTATAAGACACGTATTTAAAATCGAAGTGTCTTCGTAGAGCGTAATGCGCTCTACGTAGCCATAAGCTGCTCAGAGCGCAATATTGTACAAGCATGCGCAATTATTTTATTATAACTGCGATTTATATTTCACAATAAAGCTGGTTAGATAGGAGGTTAGAGTAAGGGATAGGGATAGGGATAGGGATAGGGATAGGGATAGGGATAGGGATAGGGATAGGGATAGGGATAGGGATAGGGATAGGGATAGGGATAGGGATAGGGATAGGGATAGGGATAGGGATAGGGATAGGGATAGGGATAGGGATAGGGATAGGGATAGGGATAGGGATAGGGATAGGGATAGGGATAGGGATAGGGATAGGGATAGGGATAGGGATAGGGATAGGGATAGGGATAGGGATAGGGATAGGGATAGGGATAGGGATAGGGATAGGGATAGGGATAGGGATAGGGATAGGGTTAACATCAACAAGATTTTTTAAAAAAAAAAAAAATTAGCGCATGCGTACAAAGTATTGCGCTCCGAGTAGCATATAGCTGCATAGAGCGCATTGCGCTTCAAGTAGCAACGGCCACTTAAAATCTCAGTAAACACGTGTTTGAAACTTCATAAAAAACGTGTTGAACTCCAGTAAAACATCCCGTGAAATCAACATGTTTTTTGTTTATCCCTGGATCGTGACGAACACGTGTCTATAATATTTGTATTTCCGAAAATGAAACTAAATGTTTCAGGTGGGAATAGTTTAAAGATTAAAAATTCGTTGCTATGATGTTTTTAAGGCCACCGATAATATATTATGATCAAAAAACCACACAATTTTTCCACATTTATTTTGTCAAAAAGGATTTCATTATTCATTTTGTCAGACTTCAAAACTGTGTTTTATGATGTTTTACATTTTAAAAAATCAATTTTTAAAAACTATATAAGTGAAAGGCCATTCATGTTACATGGCTAATCTTTTTTAGTTTAATGGGTGTGCGACAACTGCCAAGCACAAAATGACTGTTAGTTTGTTATATATTTAAGAAATATTTGTTACGTTTCCCTCAAACATGTTATTTTTTATATCTTTTGCTATATATATTTATTTTAAAATCAATCAGCAAAATTCTCTTTATACAACTTTTATACAAAGCGAACTGTAATTTCTCTAATGTCTCCTCTCACACCCTGTAAAAACGACTACTAATACCAACTTCATGTCCCCTGGAAACCCCTTTAGGGGTAAATAGTATATGGGTACTACGTTTACCATAAGAAATTTCAAAATCAAGTATGGCCGTCCGAGCGAGATATTCACATTCAAAGTTTTGGTCCATAAATCTCATTTTCGCCATATAGATATTGTCAAAACTTAACACCTTTTTTTTTTTTTCTATATTGAAAAGCTCTTTATTGCTGCTAATAGAAACAGCAACTATTTACAGCATTGGCACCACAATCATGTACTTGGCAGAGTGGATATACTAGGGTGTAAGTTTTAACCATATCATATGTTTTAAGCCAAAAATGAGACAGACAAATAAAGATAACAAAGGGAATTTTATTCTGGTCAATTCATTTCAGCATGTATAAAGAACAAATTCTGATGCTACAGTTTCTGTCACTCCACATAAATTCACATATGTTAACTGTTTAAGTCCACAACACATTGCAAAAGTTGAAGATTGTAATCAGGATGAGTTTGATCCCTCTTGAATCGCTGCCAATTACAAGCAAAGTTGGAATGCATTACCTTGGTTGTTTGCTCACTAAAGAGTCCTAAAGAACAGTTATTTCTAGAAATGAACTGAGGAACATGGGGGAAAAGAGTATGAACTTTTGGTGTCACAATTATTGGAAATCTTAGGTACAAAGTTTTAATGCCTCAATCTTCTAACTGTAGTTGGCTTCCAAATGGTTTCCAAAACAGGCTGATACAACAGCATGAAGTGTTTGTAAATGCACCAGTGAACTTTGCCACTTCTTGAGCTTTGTCTATTGGTGCAAAAGACTACAACAGATCAAAATTCTCCAAAATCTTCTTGCATTCACTTCCATTGAATTGACACCCATGGTATGACTCCATAAAAATGTGCAGCTTCAAAGACCATTCTTTGGCACCTGGCCACACTTGAAGCAAGCCCTTAAATATGTGATTTACAACTCCCAACATGAGATGCAGTTTCATAGGCGGAATCAGATCAAGAATCAATGATGACTTATCTTCTGGAATGATTGGTGGGTGAACAACACTTTTGAACTCTCGAGCTTGTTTCACATTGCATCCTATTAATTCAAAAGCTTTGAAGCACTCCTTGATAGAATCTATTGATTGGAGAGCACGAACATTGGCAAAATCTATTGATGCAATTTGACACCAGCAGCAAGGGTGACTACTACAATGTGCCTGGATTCCACAGATGATGTTGGCAATCTTCAGATCACATGAAACAACAAAAGGTACCTTGTCAAATGAAGAAGCTCAAGAATTTTTTGATATTTTCATAGGCTTCTGGATTCTCACTCCAGTATCTTTAGAGGCTTGATGAGTGAGAAGTCTGAAGCTTTTTTGAGTTGGGTTAGTCTCATATTGGATGACTCCTAGATTGACTTTAAAAAATGATCCACCACCATCCATGCCAATCTTTAGAAAGTAGTTGTTCTGCAAATCTCTTGCTTTCACAACCTTTTGTGCAAGTTGCTCAAGACTTTTGCTGTGACAAACATTCTTTGTCTGTTCTTTGCCATTCCTATTAGTAGAGATACTGATTTGTGAGGTGGAAAAAAAATTTTGCAAAACTCGACAAACAGCTGCAAAACGTTTTTCAAAATTGGGCTCAATAACTTTGCTTGTTGAAGATTGGTTTAATGTTGATACCAATTGTCTTATTTTTGTGTTAGAAAGACCAGTTTTACAACTGCACCTGAACAAGGCTGTGTGTTTTAAGCTGTGGTCCAAACAACTGTCGTGCAGCAGATGTTCCTAAAGGTAAAAAGTTAATAATTAGTCTAATTTTTTATGCAAAAACAATATAACTAAAGAAACAAATTCGGCTCACCTGGTTTCACTGGCAAAGGCCTTCCACCAAATCCTTGGCTTTGTTGGATTACACCATATGGGGATGGTTCCTTAAGTTTAATGACTTGATATGCCATTTGTTCAGCACCCTGTGAATCTTCCATAGCAAGTTTTCTTAGATTTTCATGCCTTGTTCAGAAATGTGGTAGGCGTCGGCCAATTGTTGAGAGGCAACTTGAACAGAGTTTTCAGTGATGGGTTTTAAACTTTGAACACTTTTATCCAGATCAGTTTTGCTAGAAACTTTTGTATCGTGGAGTTCTGACAAAGGATGTCTGTCTCTTAATGTCATTTTTCCAATTTTACAGATCAAACAACTGCATACAGTGCTTATTCTTGTAAAAGGTCATACTAAGATGGAATCACAATTAAACAATGTAGGATACTCTGCACTAGCATCCATGTCAAGTCTATCAACTTTTTTTCTGCAACCACTACAGACACCAGTAGGTACCCTTTGATCGGTGAAGTCCATATCTTTGTTTACAACTAAATGCGCTCTTTTAATTATGAATGCAGTAAGTTGTCTATCGGCTTTCTGAACTGATTTTCTGCAGTCCTCATGAGTTTTGGAACTTTGAAATTAGAAAACCAACAATCCACAAAAGAAAATTAATCTATGAAGAAATATTTAAAAGAGGATGAATGCCATTTCCTGGAAAATGGTGACATCTTTTCCCGGAAACAGGAGTTGTGAAAAAAAAAAAGTAATCTGCCAGACAACAAAATATAAAACCAAAAATACGTGAGAGAAAGACATTGTAAAGCAATTGACAAAAAAGGAGATGGTTGTTAAATATCCTTTTGTTACCTTACAAGGTTACAACGTGGTGAACGTTGTACCCATATACTATTTACCCCTAAAGGGGTTTCCAAGGGACATGAAGTTGGTATTAATTGTCATTTTTACGGAGTGTGTTCTTCTCATTTTTGTACACGTTTTTATTATGCGTTCCACATACGTAATTATCACTCTTAGTAGTTACGTAATTATCACTCAAGAGTTCCCTCAGTTTGGGAAGACTTTTATTATCAGATTATCAAATCTTGGTATTTAATGATAGAATTTCACTGGTCTATAATTTCGTTTAGGATAAGAACTTCCATCAGTTTTTGTATTTTCGTTATCATTAACTTGTATCTCCCTTTGTATAAAATCATCAAGTTTTTAAATCTTTTTTATAAATTGTATATTACGCGCCAACTCGTTTCCTTCTTCATCTTCTACAATAACTAAACTTTACTTTCTTTCTTTAACTACTTGTTTCTTTTTTAGATATTTTAATCCAATTTTCCTCCACGCTTTTGATGTTTTACGAGAACCTGATCTCCTGCTTTAATATCATGTCTTTTCTTTACATTGCACAGTGGGCCAGTAGGTGGACAAAATGGGAAAAATTTTAGTTATCTAATCTTGAAAACTTATTAAGTTTTAGTATCTATATATATTAGGAGAAATTTATTGATAACTTATTTATATTAAATCCCTTAGTTACCAGGACTCTAAGCATTTGAATATTGAAATTAAAAAAAAAAAAATTTAAATAAGTAATTAACGGTGATATCAACGTTGTGTTATATTTCAATTACATCTACGTTTTTGAAAAAAAAATTAGTACATGTTATTCTAGAGTATTTAGAGATAAGAAAAAACCAATGTGTGAAATAAATTTGTCAAAGCATGTTATCTCAGTTATACTTTGAAAATCACAGATTAAAAAAAAAAATTCCTTAAGAAATTTTTTTTTGCCGCACTATAACTAATAATTACCACAATTTGCCATGTGCTGTCTTATATTTATTTGATCTATATAATGCTTCAATCGAGTTTTAATTGATTGCTCGTCCCCTTAAATCCCCGTTCAGATTTTATATACGTTTTAACTTAGTTGCTATGGTACTAAATTTTGCATAGCAACAACTCATTTTTACATTAACGTTGTTTTAAAAGTATTTTACTTCCGCTAAGTACACAATATTGGAGGTATGTATTAAAATGAGATTCACAATTCTTATGAGATTTTTTTTTTTTGGTTAGTATGTATACCTTACTTTGCATAGCATAGCAGCAACATATTTTTGGTAGTTGTTAGTAATTTAATTACTAACACTAACAGTAATTTAATTACTTTTAATTTTAATTACTAACACTTGTAGTAACTTAATTAATAACAAGTATTAGTAGTCCGGGCGGCATATATATTATAACATTAAACTTTTAAATACAAAATACTTGTTACAATAATTATTTAGATATGGTTTTATTAAACTTAGACATTCATAATTTTCTCCAAAAGAACAATCTTAGTATTTCAAAACAAAATATTAATGAAGATATATCAAAATTTATTCAGCCAAAATTTGCTGATTTTAAAGAAGTTGATTTTAGACATGCTGTTCAACGATTTGTTTACTTGTATAAAAAAAAAGTGGAAATCTGCAAACTATACTGTCAAAAATTTTGAAAAGAAGTTTGTGAACTGGCTTAATGAATATTTAATTGTCAGAAAAAAAGACAATGAACCAACTGCAAGTAGACGTGGTCGAAAACCAGTTGCATTTGATAATAGTTCTAATAAAACTAAAAAACGGCGTGTATCTTGTTTAATTGAATCTCATTCATCCAATGAATTATTTTTTGCTGCTAATAGAAAATTTAGAGATGAATCTATTGTTATTGCTGCCAAGAACATTTTAAGTATTTCAAATACAGATAAAGCAACTAAATATTCAGCAGACGAAGCACTGGCTTTAATATATGATGCAAGTCTGACAAAAGCTTCCTGTCAATTGATTAGAAAGAGAGCCTTGGAGAAAGAATATAACATCTACCCTGCTTACAATGATGTCAGAGATGCAAAATTGAAATGTTATCCTGCAAACATAACAGTGGAGGACTATTCAGCTTCAGTTCCTTTAAAAGATTTAATAATTCATACTTTGATAAGAATCTGTGCAGTTCGGGAACCTGTGCTAAGGCACTTGATATTGAACGACAAAGCAACAAAAACAATGACACTAACGTGTAAGGCTAGTTTTGATGGTGCTACTGGCTAAAGCATTTATAAATAGGTTTTATCAGAACCCGACATTAACAGAGATTTAAAGCGTGAAGAATCATTATTTATTACTTGTCTAGTACCATTGGATTTGACTGGATTTAACAACATCAACGAATAGGTGCCTATTTGGAGAAATCAAAAGTCGTCCTCCACAGCCTATTGTAGACCCATAAGATTTGCATACAAAATGGAATCCAAGGATTCTGTGATTGAAGAAGATCAGAACATTAAAAGCGAGATAGAAAGTTTGGGTATGATTTTATTAGAGGTTTGCAGATCTTCTATTGAAGTGAATTGTATTATTGAAGTTACAATGATTGATAGGAAGGTTCAAACGATATTATTGTTTTATAATTTTTGATGCAATTTAAAATTGATAACGTTTTCTTGCACTATTTTTTGCTTTTATTATTCGTAAAACATTATTTACCTAAATACTCAATTGTTTTTCAATATAGGTGAGTCAAAAATCCGATAAAATATTCAAATATCAATTTACCACTTTGTAACTAAGGAGAGTATCCAGTAACTAAGCAATACAAGTATCCATAGCAACTAAATTTAAAAAATTATCACTTTTGTAAGAAGTGTGATCTCATATTGGTACTCATGCCAAAATTTAGTGAATATAGCACTTATAAAATATCTGTAGATAACAAAATAGGTTGTTGCTAAGCAAAATAAAGGTATCCATAGCAACGAAATAAAAAATATTACCTTCATAAAAAGCGCAGACATCATATTAGTACTCATACTAATTTTAGTGAATATAGCTCTAATATTAAATTAGTTACGAATTTTGTCCAGTAAAAGTGAATTCTGGCCCACTGTGCGTTGTGTTTCTCGTAAAAATATTTTTTTGCTTTTTGCATACTTTTTATCTTGACTCTCTCTCTCACTTCTTTATCGCATGATGATTTCTCAACTGTTATTGAAGGGAATTTATTTTTGATCCTTCTATTCAATAGCAATGTGGCTGGTGATTTCCTGGCTATAGCATGAGGAGCACATCTTTATTTCAAAGCATACATTGAAGTTCTTCTCTCCAATTTCTACCCATTAAATGAGTTGTTTTTATTTTCCCTATTACTTGCATGTATATTTCTACTTTACCGTTTGCTTGCGGATATCGTGGTGTTATTTTAATGTGTTTTATATAAACATTTTCAATATACAGTTTTAAAGCCTCACTTGGTGGACCGTTGACACTTCTTACTTTTTCAGGATAACCAAATATAGCAGATAAATTTTCTAGTTTATGGCACTTGGTGTTGCTGCAATTTTGATTATATTAACAAACGGGTATCTGGAATATAGGGAGCGACGCATCATATTGTACATCGTTAAATAATGATCAATGCATCGTGGTCAATACATCGTTACAGATGCATTGATACACGAATCGTTAAACAATTATCGAAAAACCTTCATAGTTAAACATTGCATCGAAAGAGAAAAAATAAAGTATAAAACAGTTACGTTTTAATCTAAAATTTTATTTGGTCATTGTTATTTGCTATTCTGCTACAATAATGACAAAGAAAATTTACAGAAAAGAAAATTTCAAATTTTTTTTTTGGAAAGTTGAGTCAAATTATAAAAGGCACTTTATTCATTTTCTTCGTCTGTCTTAATTAAATAAGCTTTTCAACTTTGGATGCTGACATTTTTTCTCTTGTCACCACAGATATTTCCAGCTGTGGAAAACACTCGTTCAGAGCAAGAGGAAGCTGCTGAAATTGACAATGTTCTCCACGCGAAGCGAACAAGATTGGGATACTTAACTGATTGGTTCTTCCAATAACGAAATATATCCCCATTATCTCGGCAATCGGTGTTGTTAAATAGTTTTCTAACTCCGCCTTAAACTCCGCCATCAAGGAGGTCCTCCCTTCCGGATTATCTACCACTTTTCCAAAAATTTGAACCTTCAAGCCTTTGGAAGACCTTCTTACGTATCCAGTTGTTGTATTTTCTTGTAGCTGTGCTTGTGCCTGTTTTGTCTTATTGTGCCTCGTTGTATGTCATCAATGAGGGATTGTGATGTGTTGGGTGAGGGGGTGTTTTTAAGTTCGGCCTTGCACATGTTGAATACAACTTCTCCTTCACGGATATTTTGATCATGTTGTAATTTTGCCCAATAATATGAAATTTAGATCCTTTTTAACGTGGATTCAACATGTTTGCATATGCGTATGCTCCGTTTGCATATGCTCCACATTCGGGAAAACTGTCAGCCATTTTTTAAGTCATGATCAGCAACCTCTTTCACCATATGATTATAAAATTCGGAATTTTAGGAAGAGAAATTGTACTTGAAGAAATTGGCTTCTACTATCTTTTTGTACATACTTTCACAAAGTGTTTAAAGTTATCGTTGTCAACTACATCAAAAGGCAACGTGGTACTTCATTTTCATCTGACTCATTAGGCATTTCATTTGGGATACAGTTTCTGGATATAAAATCTTCAATGTTCTCTAATGCTTTTTTATATATTTTGTCAAAACCATATGCCTGCAATTTGATTTGCCATATTGCAATACTTGCATTCAGTTTAGAACCGGAAAAATTAGACTTTTGCGGTTTGTTGTCCACTAAAACCTCAAAGTTTTTACCATGCAGGTACATATTTTTCAATGGTCCAAAGAAAGAGCTTCCTTGTAGTGCTATATTTTAACTCAACGGCTGTCAATGATCCAATTATGTAGCAGATTGGTTTGATTCCAACAATAATCAATAAGGCACGCAAACGCATTGAATTCTTATTCCATTAAGCTGAGATTTTATAACATTACAATATTTAATAGAAATAATAATAACTGATCTCTCTCTTTAGCATTCCAAAATCTATGATTTTCTTCACAGATATATTGGATTTCCTTAAAAGATAAAAGCGCAAATCATGAATTAAAACAAATTTTTAACAAAAACTGATTCGTGGCAAATGAAAGCTACAATGAAAAACTCAATCAACGCAAAGTAACCAGTTATATGCGATAGTCCACATCGACAAGTTTCACTTACAGAAATCGGCTAGAAAATTTTTTGAAATAACTATTTTTGTTAGTTTGAATTGAAAACTATGCAAATGATCTCAAAAATAGTTATTTTAAAGGTTTTTAACCGAGTTTTGTTTTTTACTAAAAACGCAAGAATTATTTTGCAAGTGGATGGACTCAATTGTTTTTAGCTCAGTCTTTTTTGTATTTTTATTTGTTTCTTTCCACACAACCTACCATCCGATGAATTAATAATATTGAAATTTTGACTGGAAATTTTGTGCATCATTTTTTTGCTTTGATCATTTGAAATTGTTTCTTATAAACATTTATACTCAATTTTTTTAATTTTCCGTGTTGCAATCAATACGCGAATTCCTTTGCATATAATTTTTTTAAGCCAAACAGAATTGATACTTGATAATTACCGTATATACTCGCCTAAAAGTCGATCTAAAATCAATACAAAATCAATATTAAATGAAACATTTTTTAATCAAAAAATAAGAAATACGAAAAAAAAAATTTCTAGGAATAAGTTTGTTTTTTTTCTGACCCGCATATAAGTCGAATTGCTGTTTTAGAGTAAATATTTCGTCCAATTTTTCTCGACTTATACGCGAGTATATACGGTATGTTAATACCTTTAGGAGGCTCGTACACATTTCGGAAATATTTTTCAAATCTAAATCTAATGTTAAAAGTAAAAAATACAATTTTGTAGCCCAATTTCTCAATAATTACAAAAAAAAAAGCAAAAAATTATGGAAAGACTTCTTTTGCGTAACTACTTAAGAAAAAAGCCATTTTAGATTTCAAACTCGTTTTCCATTTCGATATACTTCTCTTTGTGCACTTTTACTGGGCCAATCTTTTTGAGCTTTCTCGATTTCATGTACTTAACTACAAATATCACAACAATTACTGCAATCACTGAGAGAATGATGAGCGCTAAAAACAAACCATTGCAAAGGATATTATTTTCTCGCTTTGCATTATCGCCACAAAGACAGGCGTAGCTTTGCGAATCTTTTAAGCAAGTAGTCTGTTTTCCACTTTGAGGGCTATTAGCTAAAAATAAGATAAAAAATTAAAGAAAGTTTCCAGCGAAAACACGTAATGCATAAGCGCTCAAAAACTTGAAAAAACGGAGATAACACTTATCTTAGCTACAAAAACAGCGCTTAAAGGAAATTTTTAAAACTGACTTTATACCTTCACATGTAAAACCATTTAAGAGATACCCAGTTGGACATAAACACGTAAACGATCCTACCGTATTTGAACAATTACCGTTTATGCAAGGATTAGGTCCCATGCATTCATCTGTGTCTGAAATATAAAAATAAAACAATCCTTTTTTATCTTACTTTAATTTTAAAAAAGTTGTGTTAAAAAAATAGGAAAATACTGAAAACAAACAGTTTTTTTTTGAACAACTTAACAAGATGCCATACCTATGCATTGTTTTCCATAAGCGCTATAACCAGGATTGCATTTGCACTTAGCACTCCCAATCGTGTTTATACATACAGAATTAAGATAGCAAAAGTTTGAATCATCACATTCATTTTTGTCTAAAGCAAGAAAAAAAAATAATAACATGGTGATTGAATTATAATGATACAAGATGAGTTCCTTGTTGAATACAATCAATGTGTATGATTCAATACTGTCTCGCTTATTCATCTTATCATTTTTTTTTATGCAGTTTGAGTCATCCAAATGAATTTTTTTTATATATGGAATTAAAAAGTGGACCCAAAAGAAACTATTATTAACAGCAAGAATCTTTAGCAATATATTTTAAAATGTTATAAGATCAATACCATTGCAACTGACAGTTCCGTTCCCTTCAAAACCAACAGGACATTTGCAAGTATAGCTGCCTATTGTATCTTCACACTCAGCATTTGGTACGCATATACTTTGATTGTTACGCAAGGAATCAAGACATTCGTTGATATCTAAGTGAATAAATTTCAAATATTTGAAATGAATCAAACATTTAAATAAAATCATTTGTAATATTTGATTTGTTAAAAAAAAAAAAAAACAAAGAAAAAAAAAAAAAATCAATAAACAAATTTTGTTTGAAACTATTTTTCCAAGAAAAAACTTTCAAAAATCTTACTTCTGCAGTCTCTACCATCTCCCTCAAACCCTTTATTGCACATGCAAATATAGCTTCCAAATGTATTAATACATTGAGCATTGATGCCACATAGAAAGTTTCCTGTTGTACACTCATTTTCGTCTTCACAAAAAAAAAGAGAAAATTATTTTAAATGATCAGTTTATACATTTAAATACACACAGAAAAGTGATGTTGAGAAACTGTTCAACTAAAAATTGTGATAACATTTCAGCAATTGTTCACTGTACTGTAACATCAAAATTAAAGAGGTTTAAGGCCGTGGCCGTTTTGAATATACTGTTGCGCACTGCTAGAGTATATACAACTAGAACATATTCATGAGATGAATAAAATAACACTTTTTGTGTTATATTAACTTGTGTTATCGTAATGGATTACACAAATTATTTATTGTCTTTAGCTACGCTAATACAATTTATCAATGCCATTTATGCAGAGAATCAGTTAATTCTGTTAAACATTTGCACTGTCACCTATATTATCAGCTGATGGTGAATTAGGTAGGCTACCATAACATTTATGGAAGGGTAATAATTTAATTTAATAATTATCCATACCATCAATGCTAATTATAGCTAGTCATAGTATTGAGCTGAATATTTTAAAAACACTTCTGTGACTTGTGTGTCACAGAAGCAAGAGTTTACAATTATGCTCATAAACTTGGCATTCATCTAGGGCACAAACCATACAGGGGAGTGGATTTTTACTTTTAGAGTTTCATGTTTGTTGTTGTTGAATCATTACTTTATAGTTCTTAATGGTACTCATGTGTTTGTGTGGACATTTTACATGATCTGAAATTAAAGCTTTGTGATGCAAAAAAACAATCCAACCATTTAAAAAATGCTGCATTACATGCCAGAGGAAAATGATGAAGATTATGTTCTGAATGTATTTGTACATATCCAAAGTAATATACAAAATCATATAGTTGATACAGATAAAAATAGTGGATTTTAGAGTGTGTTTTTTTTTTTTATATAAACAATTGAAAAATGTTATGAAAAACATTTCATAATATTTTTGGAAGTTTATTGTATTGTCTATCATATTCTATTTCGTGTATTATGTTCTGCTAATGTTTTAAACTAAAAAACAGCCATTTTGAACAACTAATTCAAATTCAGTGCACTAAATTTAATTGCCAAATTTGCTAAAACCTGCACAGGAGGAGGATAAAACTTGGGCATATTAAAAGGTAAACTTTAGGGAACAAATTTTTTTCTTCAAATCTCAAATAAGTTAAATTTTTTTTCAAATAATACTTTTAATTTACAAAAAATTGAATTTACAAAAATTGAAAAATTGAAGATTTATTTTTTTAGCAAGGCTATATTTCTTTCTTGGTTTCAGTTCAAATTAAAAACATAAAAACTCAATAGGCTTAAGAGGTATTATGCAGGAAAATTAGCCTGGTAAGTGTCCATAGAGAAAGACTAAAATATCAAGTGTCTTTAAAGTAGTCAACTCTTTATAAAAATGTTAGGAAACATTTTTGGAAAAAATCCCACAGGCATATGAAACATTATGTTTTTAGAGCACATTCCTGTCAAGAAGATTGAAATACAACATATGAAACACAAATCAACATTTAATGTTGAAAATACTCAACAATAATGTTTTAGAGTCAATAACCATGACTGAATCTCTCAACATTTGCTTTCTGCATGTACTAAAAAGTATTTAACATAAATCATATAAATTTTTTAAAATGATTTTAAAAGCTATCACTATTAAGGTGAATTAAATTTCAACTTGCACCAGAGTCTGAAAGTGCTCAATATCAAATGATTCTTTAATTCTAAAATTACAACAACTTCTGCATATACAAACTAACAGGACTGAACTGAAATAAAAATAAAGGTTTTTACCAATGCACTCTAGACCATCATCAAAAAACCCATGATTGCATAAGCATATGAAACTTCCTGGAGTGTTGTAACAAGTTGCATTTTTTGAACAATTATAGATGTTTAAAGCACATTCATTGATGTCTAAATAGACCAGCTTAATTATAAAAACATAAATGAAATATTTATAATAAAAAAATTTGGTGTTGAGAAAAAGGCTCTTTAAAATCTTCTTGAAAGTAGTTAATACTTTATAGTTAGTAAGTAGTAAATAAAAGCATCAATAAAAACTAATAATTAAAACAAAAGTTTCAAATTAAAAAAAATTTTTATGTGCAAAACATGGGAAATTTTCAAGAACTTTAATGTACCATAAAAATTGAAGTTACCATTATGTTAAAAAAAAAACTCTTTTCAATAAAAGTCAAGTGAAAATTTTGTCTTTTAAAGAAAACATTTGAAAAAAACTAAAGAACTATTTTTTTTAATTTGTATAGTAAAATTGGAGCATTAAAAACATTTGAGAAAAATATTCTAAACTTTAATATATATTAATATGCAAGTTGTAAGTTAATTTATAGTAAATACCATATATATTGACATTAAGAGAGTTAGAGGAAGCATTAATGTTGTCTAACTCTACCACACAATTGTAACTACCACTATCATTGATGTAACCAGCAATTTTTAAAATGCCAATTGTTGACTGCTGCACATCTATAATCTAAAGTAACAGAATAGTAATTTCTAGTATATAGCTGATCAGAACAGATATCAACAAAACATGGATTTTACTTGCAGTGAATGCTTGCTATCATGAAAACACCAACATTTTAAAATTATGAACACTACAAAGCAACAGGCATTAAATGATAGCATGTACACCACCACAAGAAATCTATATTCAATTTTAATGTCTTATCTTCTTAGTATAAATAACTTGTAAACATAAAAAACACGAATCAAGTGGAAAAAGCAGTAAAAGTCTTAGAAGTAATAATTAAATATATTATTGGTATTACTCCTTAAGGTGGTAGACTGCTAAAAAACATTGAAAAAAGTAGTTTTTCAAAAGTTGATTAGTTAAAAACTTTAACTATTGCTGTTTTTAAAAACATACATATTATTTTACAAAAAAACATAAAAAGGCCTAAAAAAACAGTTTAAACTTAGTAGGGTGATTTTGCTTCCCCTAGCAACGCTCATAGCAACGTCAAAATAAGGCAATTTTAACTAAATTTTACAAAATCTAAGCACTCAAACCAATAGCTACTTCTTTGTTTTTTGTTTTTCTATGTTTAAATGACATGGTGTGAAAGAACAACGTTGTTGAATTGGTTTATTACTATATATTAACTCGATAAAAGTGCATACTATCAACATGGGTTCTGCAGAAAGAAGAAATAAGTCTAAAAGCAAAAAACGTAAATGTTATAGATTACTTGCGAATAAAATTCACTTGACTTCTGAATATACTACTTCAAGTTCAAATAATACATCAAATAATACATCTCTAACAAATACTTCTTCAAGCAAATCAGCATCTGCTGAAAAGTTAAATTTACCTACTTCTGATACTCCAAGTATTAGTCAAGATAGTAATCCTGAATGATAAAGAAATTTTGGATAAAGGGGTTTGATGATAAGCACAATGATGAAGAAGGAACATTATATGAAAAGGGGGGGAGGGTTTTAACCTGTTTTCAAGTGTTAATATATTTGTATTTTCAAAATATAAAGTTTTATTTGCATTTTTCTCTGTTGTAAAGTTTTTCATATTCTGGATAAGATTGCGGGAGCTGTATTTGTCCAAATGATTTGAAATTTTGTACAGATGTTCATTTTTATGAGCTTTATGTCCTGAGATAAAGAAATTTTGGATAAAAATTAAAATTAAATTTTTTGGGCTGTTTTGGGGTCAGGAATTTGGCCTAAATTTAGACGCATAGAAAAAGCTTATGGTGCATCGAAATTGAAAAAGATTCAAATTTTTTGTTTATCTCAGGACATTTATCTACTTAAAAGGTACACAACTGTAAAATTTTGAGACTTGATATATTTTACTTTTTGAGATATCTTTTCCAAGAACTTTGCACTTTTTAGGCCTAAAAACACTTAAATTTGCCCAAAAATTAGAAAGAGGAAAAAAAAAAAAATTTTTTTTTTTTTAATCCTATTTATCGTGTTTAAAATGAGAAAGTCAATTGGAATAATGTCAGATTTTAAAATTTTTTTTTTAGCAGTCTACCACCTTAATTGTCATCAGATCAATAATGATATTGCTTTTAGCTATTAACATTAGTATGTAACAAGAAAGATATTTAGCTATTAACATTAATATGTAACAACACACACACACAGAAACATAAAAACTAAATACTTAGTTAGATTTATTTATTAAAATAACCTAAAATTTCATGCAATAGCAATCTTCAGATGTTATAAACCATAAAAAATGTAAATGTTATCTATATACAAAATATTAACACAAAGAATATGTATATACAAAAAATACTATAGTGTCTGCTGTGATGAAATTAAAGTGTTAAATTGCAGATTAAAAAGTAATTTCTTTTTCATTTAAATTGTAAAAGTTTAAAACTATATATCAAAAGATCTTCAATTTCAACCATACTTTTACAAGGGTAGCATATTTTTAGCACTTTATTTTTTCTGTGTCTATTGAAAACTCTTGCTAAAAACTATAAAGGAACCAGCATTATTATGTTTTGTTAATGTGTTCCAAAAAGATTATAGACAACATTAAACGTTGGTATTAAAAAAAACCTAAGTATGATAAAGATAACTTTTAATTCTATTAAAAAAATAGCAGAAGTGTAAACAAATAGTGTTTAAAAAGTTAATACTAACCTCATTGTTTTTATACCATATATATGTCAAGTCTCCATCACCAGCTGCTTCACATATCCATTCTTTGGTTAAGCCAACCAGCCATGTTGAATAATTTGCTGGTGAAAACTTAGTTAACATAAGAGGTCCTTTGTCAGAACTTCTTGAAAAAGAAGAGTTAGCTGAAAAAGAAATTGCTTTTTAATCTGCAATTTAATACTTTTATGCAAGTATATATATATATATATATATATATATATATATATATATATATATATATATATATATATATATATATATATATATATATATATATATAATTAACAAATGTTACTGTAAGGATGAGCTCAGTAAACTAAAATTATTCATTTTTAGTTATACAATTCCAAATAATATCTTTTTTTTAAATACTTATTTTTATCAATAATTTTTATTGACATTTCTCTTTAAAAGAATGCTATTTTACTTTTAAACATCTTTTAAACTTTTAAAAAGCAAATATGTCTAAACCAACATCTAATAATAAACAAACCTATCAACACAGCTCCCCATGAACTACTCTGAAGCAAGGTTATGTTTGCATTTGTTGATAACTTCATTTTAATTTCCATTTGTGCCCACTTCCTTATTTTGAAATTTCCAACAAGATTTATTGTAATTACATTGTGCTCTGCATATAAAACAGTTTGTTGGAACATAGATACTGCAAGATCATTATCAACAAATACACCAGACATCAAAGTAATTGAACTAAAAGAGAAATATGATAAAAGTAAAAATGCTTTATTATTTTTAATTTTTTCATATTTCTAGTAAATATTTTATATTTACACATTTCACATAAAAGCAAAGTAAGTGTCGATTCGTTGTATAATAAACAACTTTTTACTGTATTGAAAGTACAGTAAGAAGTTGTTTATTATTTAACCAAGTTGAAGTTTGTGGCAACAATACAGCTGTTACAGCAAACATTCTTTTTTGCTTTAGTTAAAATTGCAGCTAAAAGTCATTAATTATCGAAAAAAGTTTGGAGTCCCCATGCCTCATCCAGAAAAGCTATTATCAGATGGTGAACTTGAAATGAAAAACCAAAAAAAAAAAGGCTAAAAAGCAAAACTTAACATCCATGGTTTTAAAATAGATTTGCCATGATTCAAAGGATATAGTGTATTGTGAGATGCTCAAATCTGACTAATCAAGAATATTTAAACAGCAAGAAATCAGACTTTGGATTTGGACAGACAATATTTAATCAGATCAAACATTAATGCTTAAACAAAAGTAAACAGAATACTATTTGTTTTAAAAAACAAAGTCTTTTTTTAAACATATGAAAAATGGATAGATGATTGCAGTGAATGAAGAATTCCTCTGCTCTGAAATCTGTCTGTTACAAAAGAAAAAAAAAAAGATTAAAAAGTGACAGATGGTATCAAATTTGCCATTTCATATAAAAACAAACATTCTTTCTTGAGCAAATGAAGGCTGGAAACTTTTAAAACCTTATTACATAATCTACTTTTGCTTTATTGCTATAAATTGCTCTTCTAACTCCTGTATAGTATCATTTTTATTTTTACAAAAGTTGTTATTAAAATGATTGTTGTTAAAACACATGCATGCATGCATGCATGCATGCATGCATGCTTGCATACATGCATACATACATACATACATACATACATACATACATACATACATACATACATACATACATACATACATACATACATACATACATACATACATACATACATACATACATACATACATACATACATACATACATACATACATTGTGAAAGATATAAAGCATCATTAAAAAACCTTACCAGTTACTGTTAAAGTTGCTCCTTCTAAAATCAACGATAAGATTTGCAACAACTTGATAAGTTCCTTGCTTTAGAACTATAGATTTATTTTCAAAAGTTTGAAAGTTTTTGTCAAACAAACCATAATAATTTGTTTTATTAGATACCCAAGGTCCAACAGAATGCCAATTATCAAGTGTTAGTTCCAAACGTAAATCACTAAAAAGGGTTTTGCCAAAACCTACATTACTTGTTGTGATTAAATTAACAACACGCAATGATCCTATATCAACTCTGACAGGAGAATCAGACGATTTTACAACAATGGAAACAGCATCATTTAATATTAGAGCAGCAAAGCAATTCATTTCTAATAAGATTCTGCAGTTACCAATACATTCAAGAGCACTAGTACATATCTTTGCTTTATCATTAACAAAACTTATTTCAACAGATCCATTTATATTGTACAGATTGATCTTGCTTTCTAGCAAATAATTCCCAGATGTTTTTACAAAATAATCACCTTCAGGAGAAGAACCTGATTGCTCCTTAAGATCAGACCAACTTTCAAGACTAAAGTCAGTCTCATGTGCATTAACAATCTCTTGAGCAAAAATATTCATTGACCAACCCCGTGATGCTTTCATCTCTGGTAGATATGATAAAGAAAAGGAAGAAACTGTTTTTCTTACTTTTGCATTTAACATCTCTTCTGAAACATTAAAATGGCTTTGGGATTCACTAATCTTTAACGTATCATAATTATTCACAACACTCAATGAAATGGTATCTTCAAAATTAAAAAAATATATCTCGCTGAAATGAAAATGCAGCTCTGTTTCCCTACACAAAACAAAAGAAAAACTAAACTAAAATGGATTTTTATTTTAGATTCAATAATTTATAAACATTCTTTTACAACTACTTAAAAATTATTTATGCACTTACTGAAATGTTAAAGAAAAATTTATTTTAGCATTTGCGTTGACTAACAAAGCCACTGTCACCCCATTCACAAATGTTTGATTAGATTTTTCAAAAAGCAATGTAATTGATAACATGTAGAAACCTGACTGAGATATGTTTACAATACCAGTGTTTAAATCAAAATTATTAGTAGCAAGCAATGTTGGGAAATACCACTTTGATAAAGTCTTTTCAATACTGCCAACATCAAAATCATCCTTTAACAAGAAACTTTATTATGTATTTAACAATCTAAACCATGAAATACCTTAAACAGCAATAAAACAATCAATTTCATTTTACATAAAAAGCACTAAAAACAAGAAAATTTCTTACTTATTTCTACTTAGAGATTTATGAAAGTCATTATGAAATCTTCTCTATTGTTTTTTGTTTTTTTTTTACTCTTGTTGAAAAACTCCTCATGTTTTTTTTTTAAACTTTATTACATTTAAAATTCCAAAATAAAAGTATTATTTTGATAATACTTATGAATATTTAATTTTTTACCTTGAGTATTGCAAAGAAACTTGAACTTGCTTCACTGTTTGATAAAAGAACTATAGATAATCCACTACCACTTAGTATTGTTGTGTCCAAAAAGTTGTCAAATGAAACACGCAAATATATTTTATCATTTTTCTTAAGAAAGAGTGCACCACACAAGTGCAGAGTTTCTTTTTTCCATGTTGAGGACTGCCAAACAGTTAAACCAGTTTCTAAATCATCATTCAAATGTACAGAAATTTTGTTTAGTGACCGAATTACATTACAAAACACTTCAATATTAGCAGAGATCAGGTAAACACCTTCTTCAAGAACGTTTATATAAGTTGAATCATCAAATGAAAGAGTAATGGATTGCAAGTATTGTCCATTAAAATCTTGATTGTCATTAAATGTCCAGATTCCAGCATTTTTCCAATCACCTACTTGATCACTAAAGTATGAATCTTTATTCAAAACACCTAACGCACCAGAAACTTCTGTTGAGCTTGAAACAAGTACAATTCCCCAAGTGCTTTCTACTAAAACATTTAACTGTGTGCCTGTTTGTAAATTCACAGCAATAATGCTATTTTTAGTTGCATAAAATGAACCTGACAAAAACAATATGAAAGAAGTCCCTATATATGTTTTTTTCTTGCTGTATAAACCTTTAACTTCCTGACCGTCTATACTAATGTAAGCTTTTTTTTCGGAATCAAAATATCTATCAACTTTAACAATAATGTTAGCTACTGTAAAATATACACCATCATAAGGGGCAACAAATTTACCATTAGTAACTAAACTATCTGCAGTGTTCTGCCAATTATCAATTGTAATAGTACCCTGGTCAACAACAACAACATCATTTAATCCACTTTGAAAATATATTGGATTCATTCCCATGTATGCAACAGTGAACCCAGACAGTAAGACTTTCCAATCTTCATCAATGTTAGATTGGAGTTCTACAAACAATGTTTCTCCGCGTTTGAGCAAGAAAAAACCACCAAAGTTAAAGGCCATCTTTAGTGCTAAAGAACAACATTTGGCTGAAACACTATCAGAGTCAGTTGACAGTCGCTTAATAAACCCATAAATACATCCATCGTCAACATCACTTACAACTATATTTGCAACAGCTAGATATAAGCCATCTTCACTCACAGTGTATATATCATTTCCAATACTTAAACCATTTGTAAAATCATACAGTCCGCCTATATCACTATTAAAACTTTTCCACTCTTTAATTTTATTCCGATCATTGTTGGAAACATGCATGGAACTATCAAGGGCACCGTGAAAACCAGGATACAAAGAGCTGGTTTCTATAATGGCAAAAGAAGATTCTTTGTTAATGATAAATTTACTTATATTTTTTCCATCTATAGCCACAGATAAAGGAGTAGTTCTGGAGAGTTCAAATACACCAGCTAAACTTACTCGATAAGTTTGTACAGAGAGACCATCTATTGTAATCCCCTGTAATTTTGGAATAACTTGCTTTTCAGCAAAAATACCATTTGGCTCCTGAAAAAATGACAATGAAAAGTATCCCTTCTGTGAAATATTCATGAAAAGTGAAAAACTAAGATCCACTGTGGCATAAAACATTCCATCGCTTTTTGTATTAAAACTGTTTCCATTTTCAACTGATGATGATAAAAGCTGAGAAAAATCTAGTGTATTATTCTGTGGAAGCCATTTTCCGATTATCTGATATTCATTTGTATCAAAAATAATTAAACTATTTTCAAGAGTTCCACGAAAACCATTCACTATATCCTCTTGTTGCATTAGCAACAAAACTGACCAGCTGCTCATATCTTGCAAATTAAGCCTGGCACCATTTGTTGTGAGTATAACCCTAAGAACTTCTCCAAAGTTTAGATGTACAATTTCATTTAAGTTTACAGTGGCTGTAGAAAATGGTATCTCTTCAATATCAATATTAAAAATCAAAAGATTGCTTGCATACAAACTTAATTGTACATCATACTCAAACTGAAGAATTGTCAAAATTAAGTTCAATGTAATCATGTATGAGCCATTAATAGGTACAGTATACTCATATTGGCCAGGCTGAAAACTTAAGGAGCTTGAGAACTGGCCGTATATTGGTGCAGCCCATGGGCCTAACATCAGTGAAGTTGTCTTGTTATTTAATGCATACTCAGGCAAGCTAAACAAAAACCCAGAGACAGATAAAGCATCATCATGATAGCGAATAATTAAAGCTGTATTTTTGCTCACTGTGTAAGATTTTGTAGAATATGCTGCCACGCTAATTGTATCACTTGCAGTTAATTTAAGAAAACCTGAAGCACCAACTGTGCTAGTTTCATTTACTCTCAGAGCACTTACAATTGGAAAACTGTCAAATTTATTGTTAATTGATATTGCAGCTGTCAGAGAATCTTCTATGTTTTCCAGTATGACATGAAAGGAAATATAATAAATACCAGGTGTTTGAATTTTTATCACAGCTTTTGCATCATCAAACATCAAACCTAAATGAAAATATATTTTTCTGAATTTTAAAGACAGTTTTGATAGGAATAATAGTGTATTACAACATTGATAAACTCAATAGTTCATTACCATTTAAAATTGGCTACCATTTAAAACCGATTTTAGGTTTAAAATAGAAATTTTTCAAAACTATTAACTACTATGGTTAATAGTTTTGAAAAATTACAAAATTAATTTTAAAATATGTTTTAAGATATCAAGCTATTTATAACAATGCTTATATTCTTCATCAATTTGGTTAACAAACCTGTTACCTCTAATATATTGCCCAACAAGATGAGTTGAGACATCCCATCCTCTAAGTATCTCCCACTTGTTGTAATCATATGATTTAGAGTTAACCATGGAAACACTCAATCCTTTCTCTGGAAAACCTAATTAGTAAATTTTAAAATATTGATTAACAAATGTGTGCATGTATTTGTATGTACCATTTTCATAATTTTCAGCATTCAATCAATAAGAACAATTATTTGCAATATTAGATTTTTTATTGTGTGCACTATTACAAGAAGCACCATAGTAAAGGGTATTACAAGAAGCACCATAGTAAAGGGTAATACAAGAGGTACCATAGTAAAGGGTATCATGATAAACTTTGTAGTCAGTGCAGCTAAAAAGTTTTGTTTATAAACGATAGCAATATGCCAGTCATATTTGAGATCAAGGAACTTGTGCATTTTATATATGCTTTATGACCAGGAATATTTTAGAAGTTCGCAAATTTTATTCTTGAAACCAAGCTTCAGATTGATTTTGGATTTCAGGCTTGGTGCTTGCGTTCGGGCCTAAGCTTGATAGATTTATTTAATTTAAATATCTCCGTCCTCCCCCACCCCCTCCATCCAACCAACCTTTAAATTCGCCAATGTCTTTTCTTCTTTTAGGCTCTTTCGCATTTTAAGATAGTATTGAAATGCAATACACGTTTAATGCAAGAGCACATAAATTGTCGGAGTATAAATTTTTACCAATCAAAATTTATATTAAAACTCCTTTCAATAGAGAAGAAGCAAGGTTGATAGATTTTCTTTAATCCACTCTCATTGAACTTTTTTTTTTCTGTATTCACTAGCCGAACTAGCAGTTGATACCAAAATGAGTGGCAGGATATTGTCTCATTGCTTTAATCACAACATATAATTTAGGGGTATCTGGAAATGTTAGTTAGGCTCCACCAAAAAAAAAAAAGTATGACTACAGAATTATTTACATAAAGTACTCAATATTTTATTTAATTTTTGCCTCTACAGAACGCTCGGAACCAAATAAAGAATCCTCATGATAATATTGCTGCGTTGAGTGAAAATATGAATTTCTTATAAACATGATCTGTCACTTAAACACGAAATAATCAATTTGAATTTAGTTTTATTAAGTTGCGTAGTCTCTTTAAAGTTATCTCAAGTGTTGCTTTATTCCAAGCGCAACAAATCCAACGAATTGATTTTCGGCATATTGTGCTGTTTGTTTTTTTGATGATAATTTTGAAAATTTTTAATTAAATTTTGAATTAGACTCAATATTAATTACAAAGCCAGCCGATAAAGTAAATTACATACAAGAATGAAAGAACAATTTGTTAATTGTTATTACCTGTATTATATTTAATTATTATTAACTGTAAAACAATTAAGTGGATTATTACAAAATATTATTAAGAATTAAACTTTCTCCATAAACTCTTTAAAAAATTACCTCAATTCAAATAAAGTGGGATGATTACTTCCTATTTACGCTTCCTATACATCCTAAATCTATTACATACTACATTAGCTTATTAGACCGATATATGTAAAAGTCACTCTATAGCATATATATTATCTATGCATTACGTATCAGGTTTTAAAATGACTTTCAGAAAAAAATTGGAACTAAATTGTCTTACCATTCAATGAGTAGCAACAAACCAGAATTAAAAAAAAGTTAAAAATGTAGTCCATATTTTTTGTCGGTTTCACCAAAATATATTCACATTTTGCGGAATTAGCTGTGCTACAAACTCTCAATGTTTTTAACAAGTCTCCATGATTTCATAACTTTTTAACACATGATTTTTAACTCTTTGCCGTAGATATTCTTAGAGAGAATATTACCTATTTAGCATTTTAACCAATCGTAAATCAATCAAAAATATAAGTTTGAATCAGCATTCACTTTTTAAATCTCCCATGCCGATTATTTAAAAAAAAACTGTAAATTATTTACTCCTTTTTAACGAATTTTCAAAAATAAAAATAGTTAGTTTGTATTTTACATATTGCCTGGAAGGAATTTTTATGTTTCATAATTATCCTCATTGTGAATGTATATTTATTTTAACAGATAGCTTTTGATGTGAGTATATAGAAGAGACGTAATTAGAGCATGTGGAGTCCAAAATAAAAATAGATTTTAGTGCTCTAGCAGTGAAAATGGGATAAAAAGGCCCTTTCTTCAACATTACAACAAAGTAGAGAAGGCATTGATTATTATTAATATATATTATTGTTGTATTTGCTCTTTAATCGAGAACTTCTTGAAAAACTGTTCTTTTTTTATTTCGGATCAGTTTTCTACCTTTTAACATCCTCTCATTTTTTAAGACACAGATATCAGTACACGGGGATGCTAAAATAGGAAATAAACAATCTTGAACCTACGGAGAAATTTGAACTAATATATTCACAAAGCCAAAAATAATAGATTAATGACTTGTTATAGGTGAAAAAGTTTTTAGAAGAAGTTTTTACCTTAGAGGTAGAAAAAAAGGATACAAAAAAAAGAAAAAAAAAAAAATTGAATGTCAGTTTGCCAAACCATTTGGCTCTGGAGCTGGTAAACATATACGATAACAAGTTTACAAAAATGTACTCAATTCTCTATGAGGAATGGTAAATAGAAAGAATGCAAAGGGGTTAGCAAGACCGTGGTTGGCAAGGAACTCGAGCATAAGTCCTACAAAGACAGAAAAGAGATAAGACATGTGCAAGTCGCAATCCAGAGTATTGACCACCAGATTGGTGACTATGAGCAAGTAAAGACAACTCTGAACGCACTAGATACCAAAAGGTGGATAGAGTTGAATCGGGTAATCGCTTAAGTCATTGAAATCAACTTTCTCCTACATATCGCTATAGAGGTAGGCTGTCATATATCAGTTGTGTCTGAAAACCATCCCTAGCCTTTATCTCATTATAGAAGTCATACATCAGGTGCTTCGACAAGTCAAGTACAGCTTTCTCAAAATATATCGGCCTGTTAAGCTTGGATTTCCACCAAATCGCCATCAAGTATTCTGTAACAGATACGCAGGATTATCTACAAGCCTCCTCAATCAATCTATATCACTGGCGCGTATGGGATCGATGCGTATCCTCATTCGCAGATTTTTCATTGTATTTTGAAGACACTATTGTAATCAGCTTAAAGAAGGCTTTTTCAAACTTATAGCCGGCCATTCTAGACTCAACTCCTACTTTTCTAGACTCAGAGCTGGATTTTCTAGACTCAGCGCTAGCTTCTTCAGACTCAGAGCTGGCTTTTTTATACTTAAATTAGGCCTATTGACCCAGTGGGCATCGACGTCATTCTCACGTCGGTTCGATGTTAGTTTTAGGTTAGCGACGTCGCCAACGTAAAGTCAACATCGCACCAACGTGAGAATGACGTCGAAAATTAACATCGAGTTGCGATGTTAAATAAACGTCAAAACGACGTAAAACATCGCGATGACATCGCGATAACATCGCATATTAACGTCGATCTAACTTTCCATTTCCAACGTTAATGCGATGTCGCACTCGACGTCGTCTAAACGTTAAACCAACATCGCCGTGCCCACTGGGGATACAGCTCCCCAGTGGGCACGGGACTCCTGGCCATCCAGGACTCCTGCCTGAATTTTATGGCCCTGTGAATGTGAGTTGTCACCATCCCGAGCGACTAATAAAGCCTCAGATTGCGATAACAGACGATATACCGCTCCTTGCGGCAAAGGTTGAGGACGAGCTTAACACACTCCTTATATCCACACTTAAACTTCTCAACCAGATTTTTTTGATACTCGCTGAGCCAGTCTAACGGGATCACTAAAGCTTCTGGGGCGAGAAGATAGTCGTTAGGAATGTCATGTAGGTAGAGTACTCAATGTCTACCTCGAGGACATAGCCTTCTAGCGCATCATTAGCTGTCCCTAAAACTTCAGCCAGCTCCGGCTGGGTCCAATCGAAGCCGCCAACGGGTAGTGGTTGGATCATAGCCCATAGAGGTTGTTGGCGTCCAGATACAATTTGTAACTGCTTTGCTTTGAGGCATCATAATCTGAACATCCTGGATTAATGGCCTTGGTAAACTTTTTCGAGACCATCGAGATACTCTCACGAGGAACCTTCTCGAAGAAAAGATGCATATCGATATCGGTCAGGAGCTCGAGCTCGCCTCCAGTCTTTTTCAGCATGTGGTCCCATGTCATCCCTGCGGCGCTGAAATATTGGGTAAAATCGAGATTATAGTGTTTCATTGATTTCTTCCTGAATTTTTTGAATACATTTGCCAGCAGATCTACATCAGTTTTCAGGTAGACATCAGGCGGTCATCGAAGTTTTTACATCCAAGCGTTCTCCAAACATTTTGCGCGTGGGCATAGTCTTCATCTTTTATCCCACTCTTATCCAGTTTAGAGTAGAATGTCTCCTTGGGTGGTAAACAAGCCTTATCGAATTGGTCATGGCTGTTGACATACTCATTGGGATAGACACCCTTGCGCCTCAACAATTTTCAGCTTCTGCAAGACTTTCGCTCGTGATTCTTCTTTAGGTTCTTTGATAGATTAGCTTAGAGTCGATGAAGCTTAGCCGACCAATTGAGAAGGTCATATACTTCTCCATAGTGTTCGGGGTGCAGCTGGTTTCCTCGTTTTCCTTATCTTTACCGAGAGCTTGCATGATGATAATCTCATCATATCCCCTTAGATTATGGAAGACAACCAGAAGCTTTGTGTTCTTGCGCTCGCTCTCATACTTTATGGTGCTACATTGCTAATGGGTGGCTCCTCTGTACCTCCCACTCGAGTAGCTGTGGAACCTAGTCCTCATCCAATGCTTTTTGCATACGGAGCATTCTATCTCTTTCCATTGAAGTACTAATCTCGCGAGCTCATTTTTTCTTTATCTTCAAAGAATTCAGTAATCTCGGCCAGCACAGCATTGAGGTAAGTCAAGAAGTACTCCGCTGTACCCTTACCACGGAACAAGAAGGGTACCTTAGTTTACCCATCGTTCTGCATCCTCACATAGTAGTAGCTACATGGAACCTGTGTTGATATGAGATGCGTTGAGCTATTTTCTGGGTTAGCTGGGACACCTTCTATAGGGATGTTTAGACACTCAAAGTCAACATAGGTTATGAAAGACACACGCTATTCCTTAAACTAATTTATAAACTTTAGTAAATTTTTATCAGTCTATGGTATCACAGTCCTGTGAGGTTTTTCTCCTACACCCAAACAATCCTGGCAGTGCGTTTCCAAGATATCCGCTCTGGAGAAGACATGCAGACATACATGTACATCTGTTCGTTCGATAGCATATCGCTACCAGATTCTTAATCCAGACATCCAGTGTATCTTTTCTGGATTAGCCTGATCTACTATTAATAGGAGGTCAACATCCATGTCTTCTTTCTCGCTGATGTGGATTGGGTATAGCCTGTTCTTCTATGGAAAGATGTTCACCGATAGCTCAGGGTTTAGACGCTCAAATTTTCTAAGATCCGTAAGCTTCACCGGGAAATCAATGCCCGTGAAGTTGAGCTCACCTAGATGCAGATTGTACTTAGTCGTGCGGCAAGTGTAGGAATTTGCTGGATATTTTGCGGATAGGATAACCCACTCGAAGCATCTGTTTTCAAGCATAAGAGAAACTTTCCGCCCTTCCTCCTGTATTTCCTTCTCCACTACAAACGGTGGGTGCTATCCTTTTCACGAGCTCGAATGCTTCACGCTCAAGCTCATGACCAGGTGGGATGAAGGCTATGTCATTCTTGAGTTTGCTGGTACTCTTATGAATGGAGAAGACTGATATCTCTTTGGATGCCACTCCAGCAGGCTCATTCCCAGTCAACCCATAATAATTCATGAGCAGGTCCCAATCTTCATCACTAAGCGTCTGAGCAACAGACTCTGGTCTTTGATCAGGGGTTGCCTTACAATTAGTCTGTAAGACAGGCCTGGGCTTTGGTGGTAGAGCTGGCTTGGGTGGTAGTAAAGGCTTAGGCTTAAGTGGTATTGGTGGTTTGGATAATGCTTTCGGTACTGGTTGTTGTTTTGGGTAGTGATGGCGCGGTTTTTTGATCTTATGGTAGGAGGGTCTTGCAAGATTCCACAAACTCCTTAAAGGTTATTACTTTTTCTCGGAGCAGACTTTTAAGGTCCTGCTTAATGATTGGTTTCATGTTGATTGGTTAATATCCTAATATAAGTAAAATCTCTAAATGGAAAAATATATAGTCCGCTGATCAGCGTCTTAGGCGTCCACCCACCATATACTCTATCGTTAATCGCGTTAGACACTGTAGGACCCAGAGCGTTGACCAATGGATAAAGCCAAAGGTTCGCCTAGCAATAGGTCTCAGCCTCTAACCGTCGGACCTACCTTAGCTGCTCTAAAAAGTCTAACCATGGGCTTTAAGCCTAATTTTGGGGTCTAGCTCTGCCGGGCTCTAAGCTGAGATAAGGATAGCTCTATCTCAAAGTAGCCTCAGGTATCTATCATACATCTACTATATTTACAGGTTCGCAGCTCAAGTATTTAAATTTTAGATGGATTTCCTAATTCAGAAATTCATGCTCTCTCAGTCAGTCTGTACTTATATTATGTTTGTTAAGCGCTGATAACTCGTTTTCCTACAGCTGAATCTGAAGCAAATAATGACGTATCAGCTCGCTTGGCCAGCATTTAGTTAAATTCTTTTCTCTCTTTTATGGTACTCAGTCGAGAATTTCTGTTAGTATAATTTCTTGCCACAAATTTCTTCTTAAATTTTATGGTTGACGAACTTTAGTTTTCATCAGACTGACGTAAGATCACATAATTTTCTCCGTGTTTACCTAACATACTTAAATTTTTTTCTCTCTGAATTATACACAATATTAATCGTTTAATAAACATCGTGGTTTGCAGACAATTAATAGCAGTTAACAAAGTGATTTTTTTGTCAAGTTTTCTATTAATCCATGATCTTTATGAATTTAAATTGCTTTATATTGATTAGATTTTAAATGTAAAATGATTTTCCTCGTCAGCAAATGGTTTTAGGGTTGGATACCAGCTTGCTGGTGCCAAAACAAGTTCTTTATGGCTCATTCTTCATCCCCTTTAAAAAAATAAAGAATGAGAAAAATTTTTAGGATATAGTAAATTAGCCTGCAGTGTCAGCCACGGTATGGCAGTACTAGTTGCAATAATTATCGGTTAAGCAATTGCAAATGCGCTAGCCTTCACAGAATCATAACACGCGGCCCCTAATCTTTCAGGTAACAAGTCTTCAATGGAAAAGATTGGCCGCCACAATTTTTCACTCAAAGAACTTCAGAGAAACAATCAGAGTTAAAAAAAAATGTCGAAAGGCTAGTTTTATTAGCCAAATGAAAGCTCAAAGACTTACTTAAAGTTAGGAGTTTTTTATACAAGAGTTGCGTAGAGAAGTTATCAGGTGTTACAACAGCTATAAGTAAACAATGGAGTTGGGTGAATGGTAATACAAGACCGTTAAATATTTAGCCGTTGTTAACACACCACCAATACCTGCTGGTTGCACTATTGGGCTTTTACAACCTTCCTTTGCAATTGTTTGTCACTTATCGCAACAGGAGAATTAAAAGGCGAATAAGCCGAGCTACTGATACAATTCGGTCTTTAACAAATTAAAGAGTCATTAACAAAATTTTTTAGAAAAGCACGCCAGTGCTGCGCAATTTTGTGAACGGACTTAAACGCATATTTGTTCTTGAGGAACTTCTACATGTTCCAGCAGATATAGAGCGACAATTATGTAAGTTTTTTGCTGACCGATAGGTCGCCCAGTATCTTAAAAACTCCCTGAGGGCTGAATAGTGCCTTTTTGTAAAAATTATTCACAGGGTTGATATGATCCTGACAGCCTGCATTTCTCCTTACAAAAATCTTTGTAAGGAAGAATGAGAGGTTTTCTGTGTCGGTATATTGAAGAATCACTGAATTACCATATTTCTTTCAGCGATAAAATACATGTATAATAATTACCATGGATATATTAGATTACAAAATATTCTGACTCACATTCTGCACAGGTTAGTATTGTAGAAATTTCCTATTGTTATAAAAAAATTTCTCATCGTTTGTTGTACTTATTCATTGTGTATCTTTCAAACAACTTCATTGAGCAAGGAAATGTGTGGGGCGGGATGTCAGGGAAAGGGAAGAGCCTCTCCAACTTACTATTTTGATGTGTAAATTTTTTTTTTGCAAAAAAGCTATTGGAAGTAATAGATATCATAATGACAGTGTGGCTTCCAGGGGGCTCTAAAAATAAACGAAAGAAGAAAAAAACAAAGATGTTTTTCCTAAATTTGTTTCTTCAACCAAAATTTATTTTTTATTGAGTTACATCCTATTAAAATATTTATGTTAGATAACTAACGATACAAATATACGTTTATACTAAAGTTAAATTAGTTATATCTTACTATATATATATATATATATATATATATATATATATATATATATATATATATATATATATATGTTATATCTTACTATATATATATAAAAAAAATAAAAATTTTTTAGTCACCTCAAGATGATTTATAAAGGAAATAATGGAATTTATTAGAACAAAAATATAATAGTAAGTTTGAAGAAATCAAACCTTTAATCGCTTTGTTATCATTTTGAAATTAAAACGTTTCAATTTTCTCTTTTATTATCAGAAAGAATTTGAAGCTGATTTAAATTGAATTTGAATAAAAATTTAAAAAACATCTTTAGAAACGAAGAAAACAATTGTTTTTTTTATTTTTTTCTCATCATCAAAATAAAAGCGAGTTACAAAGTTGTAAAGACGGAAGTGTTAACACGTTAAGGTAGGCGTTATCGTCTTATTTTGTTTGCAATCTATATTTCTTCAAAATTTTAAAGGTTTTCTTAGTCGAATGCAAAATCTTCTAGCCCAGTGAATACAATCAATGGAATTATTTCACTCAAAATTAATAGCCTAAAAAAATTTGTTTTGGACATTTGACTAATTTTACATTCTTTTTACGGAGTATTTAACTACATTTAATGATAATAGTATTAGAAATAGTAATAATAATAATAACAATAGTAATAATAATAATAATAATAATAATAATAATAATAATAATAATAATAATAATAATAATAATAATAATAATAATAATAATAATAATAATAACAATGATAGTATTAATAATAATAGTAATAATAATAATAAAAATAATAACAATAATGATAATAGTAATAGTGACGATTATTATATACACCATTATCCACTATATTATTTCTTTTTTGCATTTTTAAAGTTAGAGCCTTAAATCTTTTACATTATTTTTTTTTTAAACAGCTCTTGAGCAAAATGCAATTGTTCAGTAACCTTTAAGAGTAGACCAGGCATTGGGTGCAAATGATTTCAGCAAACTAAAGACTCGCGTATTGTTACAAGACATTTATTTTTATAAGAGATACCAAAAATGATGAATTAATGTTTTTTTTTAGTTAAAAACGAACAACCTAAAAATGTGGTGGGTGAATGTAATAATAGTTTGTGAATGGCTAACCCTCGGTAAGTTAGAAACGTTGAACATTTAATTTTAATCACTTAAAAACAAAAATAAAATTAAAAAATTAAGAAAAGTTAATTTAATCCAAATATCTGCTAATTAGAAAAGTTTATATTGAAAAAAAGTGAACGCGAAAAATATGATCAACCACTTTATTGGTCAAAATTAAAAGATTTTAAACGTCGAATCTAATTTTTACGCATTTACGAATAAAATTGTTAATTTAAAATGTCTACTTTCGACTAATCTATCACTATGAGCCAAAACGTTTCGTTAAAAAGCAGCTACAACCATTCGATTTAAAACATTTCAATAAACTAGTCGTTTCTAACCACGTTTACTTTTTCAATCGTGGATATTTTCGATTCAGAAAAGAAATATATTATAATTTTAATCCCAAGATTTTAAATACCAGAATTTTCTGAGTTTAAATGCTAGAATATTTGCTGAAGTTCTTAGGTTCTTAGGAATGTTCTTTGCCATTGAAATAGTCTGCCAAATCGCGGGTATTTCTTTGATCAGCGTTGTTTGCGTTTTTTTAATACATAATTCACTTAAGAGTGCTTAAATATTTTTAAATAAAACTGAGAGCTCACTAAACACTTTTTCTATTTATTTCAAGAAATGCCTGGTGCCATTATACTGATTTTAGTCGCAATACTCTAGAAAGCATACGAGATCTTTAATATCCAAAGTTCTGCTTCAATCTTCAAGAAGAGAAAAACTGATTTGTGAAATGGATATCTGGATTCTAGCAATCCGGGTGTGGCTCTGTTTACAAAATACATAAAGGAACTTGAATGTTCTCAATACCGTCGAATGGGCTTTTCATCCACTTTGATTCATGCATGTTTTTTTATGTTTCTCAATTAATCTAAGATGGAGTTCAAAAAAAAAAGCTATTCTAATTTGCAAAATATTTTGTTAAAGGTGTGCTGATCTGACCCCCCCCCCCCCCTATTTGAAAAAAAGGCCCACTTTTGTATTAATATCTAAATTTAGTTTATTTTTCTTTTAAGCTGTTGTAAACCTTATGGTTTTGGGGTAAAACGGAATTAATAAAAAACAGAGTATAGTAGAAATGGGTGGCAATATTTAACCTTGATTCTTTTTTTTTTAAAAACTTAATTTTACTGCAGCTTACGAAAAACTTATTCCTACTGATACAGCTTATAAAAAAAATTACCCTCAGGCCTATCCGGCTATCCGGCTACTTATAAAAAAATGGTCCATGTCTAGTCATCGGCAAGTTCCGGACTTTTGTGAATGGTATGATGTAGTATAAAAAAACAAAGCCTCCACGAATGATCAATAAGAGAGGCAATTTCAGGAAAGTCTGGAATAGTCCGCACCAGGATACAGCTTTTGGTTGTTTTCCGGGCTTTTCTGAAATTGCCTATCTTTATTCTAACTTTATTAGGTCCGCTTACGTTTTTAAGACGTTAAAATAAACAAACTGGTTTTGCAATTTTGTTGAGTCTTTCATACGTTCTGCATATTTTGAACCTATTTTATAGATAACTTTGGCCGAACCTGGGTCATCTCGAAGGTTAATTTCGTCGTAGTTCCAAATATTTTCTAAGGTTACTTTCTGTAGTGTGACCTCCAAAATTGTTGATGGTGTTTTCATCAACTGCAGCTCGAACCCTCTCAATATTGCGGAAATTGCAAACTATTAACTTTTTGTGGCGTTAACAAAATGATAGGGTCAAATCCTTACCAGGCACGTTGTTGCTGAATTGTTTCACCAGACGACGTTGTTTATCTAAGTACATATTGATTGTAAATCGGATATCCAATTCGATTACAGGAAACCCTCATTTTGCTAACTTGCTTTTAAAACAATTTCCCTCTTCTTTAGTGAAAACAGACGGGTGTCCAACTTTCTCCTTCAAATTTCCTTTAAGTTTTTTTTTTTTATTGTACTTCTCAAAATTCCGTAATGCTGCGATGCACGTCTCTGCGATTGCAAACCACTCCAAATATCATCCAAACACCTTTGCAACGTTTATTTGGAGTAGTTTGAACATTTTCTTGCACCTGCTTGTCTCCGATAATTTCTAGGCATCTTCGTTGTTGTAACATACTTGAAACAATTCTACAATACATTGTTTATATTTATAACATAAAACAGAGCTATTCAAGAGTAGGCTTCATGACCCAAACAATTTCTATGCTTATGTTACCCCAAAACACAACATTTAAGGCTAGGTTTATGTTTAATATAAATATACGTTAAATGTATTATTGTGGGTGAAAGACTTATGTAAATTATCATAATCCCACTTACTTTAATTTTATGTCTTCAGGTTATTGTTCCGCGATCCAAAAGTTTCAAATGTAAACAACAAGAACAAAATAAACTTAACATTCAACGCCAATCTAAAAAAAAAGTAAAACCCAGCATTTCTGCTTATGTAGAGTTTCCCTTTACATTTGGGCAAAAAATAATATATATGCTCTTATTTGGCTTTGCATATATTTAAAAAATAATAATAATAATACTATTTGTAAAGGTTGTGCCAAAGTTACCTAAAAAGGTCTAGAGTAATATCAATCTACGGCAAGAAATCCAACCGTTTTGCTTTAATGTTGTTCCTCGTGTTTAAAGCAATCCGAAATCTAAATAAAAAAACGTTTGAATTAACTAAAAACACGAAACACAAAAATCATCTCTTACAGTCACCTACGATACAGGAATGTTTAGCTTATATAATAACAAGAGCTGAACTTAATGCAACTGTTAAGGGGGGAGTAGCCTAAATTATTCAAAAAGCTCAAACAAGAGATCCAATATCTAATGATCATGTGTTAATCCTTCAGTAGAGGAGGTGTAATTTTTCATGATACAAAATAATATTAAGCAAAACCAACATGTTTTATAGGTAACCGAAAAATTGGAGAAAATTATTTTAATTAACTTAAATTAGTTTGATCTTTTTGGATACTGTTAATAGTTTTTTTATGAGTGATTCAGTAATTTTTAGCCGCATTGTAAAACTTATTAGTTCTTTGAAATTTTAAGGTTGGCATGTGTGTAGTTTCCAATCAAAAGATTGCCATACATTTAATTTTATTCAAAGCCTGGTTTTGGGGAGGTCATGTCATCATGGTCAAAATTTTTCATTTCTTTTTTTTTTTTTTTTTTTTTTTGGTCTTCTAAATCTTTTTGACAGTTCTTTAAAAAAAATAATAGGACTTTGGATAACTGTCTTAGATGTGGTTGTTTTTTATGCTATCTGATAATATAGTTATCATCTTGGTACTGTAACACAATCCAGTTTTTATTAAATTCAATTAATTTTACCATTTTGTTTAATATTTCCTTAATATACTAAATATATAAAAAAAGTATTTAACTTTCTTTCATAGGCAAATGTAAATAATGAAGAACTTAGGATAGAGTGTGTATCTTAAGAGATAAAAAACGTTTCTCATCACCAACAGCACATTTTATGTTACAAAAAGCAGTTTATTGACAATATATGTAAACTACAAAAACTATGAAAATGATAAGTAGCCTAAGACTTATACAAGATAATATATACATGTCTATACAAAATACTGCATACATGTATATACAAGATACTGTGTACATGTATATAGTATCTTGTCTTAGACTACTGTACACTGGTAATATGTATTTGTATAATATTGCAAAAACACTTATTTCAAAAAATTTTGAAAAAATCACATAACATCAAAACTAGACTTAAAAAGTTTATTTTGAATTGAAAATAGCATAATATTAATATATGAGCTATTATTGTTAAATGCATCTTGTTTATCAATTTTGACTTAGCAAAGTGTAAGCTATTGTTTTTTTTGTTTTTTTTTTTCTTACATTCATTTATTTGTTTTTAGTACATTTATATCCAGAGAGTGGATTTGTAGTAAATCTTGAAAATTATCAGTCAGCATCAACAACTAATGAATGGATATTGCTTAAAGGTTGGCAGAAAAGCTATTTAGCAAAAGGTGCCTTCTTTGAAGGATTCAATATAAAAAATGATTCAAAGTTTCTTGCATCCAGACCTGGTTTATACTTTGCATCACTGCAAATTCAATTTCAGATGCCTGTATCTAATGCTTTGTGTATGACAAGATTAGCAGTAACAGCAAACTCTATCACAAAGTACTATGAGACTGAAGATCGAAATCAAAGTTACATAAAAACTCTCTTTTCTAACTGGATTGTTTTAATAGATGAAAATGCTAGTTTTCAACTGTATGTGCTTTCATCTGCAGCTGTAAGCTATTCATCAAAATCAAGTTTTACTATGCAGCTCATTTGTTCATACACCCATTCTTTAGGATTTGTAGCATTGCCGAAACAGTTTGAGGTTTTACCTGGAGTTGAAAAGCAATTAGTTGCAAATTGGGAAACCCTACTAGATGTGGGAAATGGTTTCTCTAAGTCAACAGGGAATTTCATAATAGAAATTGATGGTTTCTATTTAATAAGTCTTAATCTTATTCTTTTGAATGCAAGTGGTGAGATGTCAGTCTACCTGAGTGATAGCAATGCAGGTGAAGAAGTTGTACATCGCTCGCATTCAGTCAGTAATATTTCAAAAACCATTGCATTTACAGCCATTAAAAAATACTTTTCAAAGACAAAACTAGTTTTAAAAGTTAATGTTGAAAATGGGTGCAGAGTTTCATCAAAATCACAATATTCAGTTGTTTTTATTGAAAGTATTTCTTGGAAATATCAATCCTATGATGTTTTTTATTTAATGAGTGAAGAGGTTGTAAATAATACAGGAGAGCTTGTTAAAATAACAAACTGGCAAATCAATTTAGATTTTGTTTACTTTAATGGTGCTTTCCAGATTGCATCAACAGGGTATTATTTTATCATTCTTAGCCTAAATATGGTAATTAAAGGGAAAGCCTTTATAAAAATTGGATTTTCATTAAATGGTGAAGAAAAATCTTCTCTCTCAATTTATCCATCAAATAACTCCAATATTGTGTCAATCAGTAATGTGTTGTTTATAATGCAAAAAGAAGCTCTCTCATGCCACATTCAAACATCATCTAATGTAAATATTCTCCCTTTGAGTTATCTAATCATTTTCAAGGTTCCTTTTGCACTTTATAACTCTTTATATACAATCAATACTGGAAACATAAGTGTTGATCAAGAAAGTCGTTTCAGGTATCTGCAATTTAAAAAAGCACCTGTTGGGCATCATTCAAAAGTTGTTTTGAGCACTGACAAGCGTGGTTTAAAAGTTTTACAAGATGGCATTTTTTATATTGTCATAAGCTTTTTTAGTGAAAAGTTGTTTACAAACAAGTTGTTCAATTTCAGTTTAGTTAACAAAAATCATAACGTTGAACAAACTATATCTAGATGTGTTCAAGAAGATTTATCTGCATGTTTCTCGCCTGTCATTTTGCTATTAAAATCATCTGATTCTCTTGCTGTTCTTCAGGAGTGTTTTGCACCATCCTACTGTTTTGAAGATGGAGTTAGTTTATCTTTTGAAATACAGTACATAAATAGAATTGAAGAAGCTATTGGTTTATCTCTCAAAGTTGATAATAGTGTTAAACTAGAAAAAAATGATTATGTTCTAACTTATGAACAGCTCAATCAAAATTCAATATTTTTTACCAGAAGTATTTCTTTATATAAGGATAGAATACTTATTGATCATCCTGGTGTTTACATTATAACTTTAAATGTTAACATTGATGCTGGTGTTGTTGTTGATTTCTTTACTGTATCTTTAGAGTTACACCTATATTCTAATTTGAAAGTGAAGAAATTTTATTCATATGAAGCAGCTGCCAATTCACAAGTTTTAACAATTTCACTTGTGAAAATATATTACTTAAATAAACATGATAGCTTGCAGTTTTTAATAAAACATAGTTTGAACAGTACTTATATAGTTAAAAAAAGTTATACTGTTTCAACTTTTATGCTTACTAATAATCAGACAAAGTACGCTTTAGCTGTTATCTCTCCAACTTATGCAAAATCTTCAGCTGATGTTATTTTTACACTTCCAAAACATAGTAAGCCAAGCAAGTATATCAGATTCTTTTATGATTTTGTGGCTCTAAAAACATTTGTTGCAATTATATCAGTTGAGTTTCATTTAAAGTTGGACTTTTTATCTAACTCTGCTGACCAGTTTATTGAATTACACATAACTAGGAAAGGTCAAAATATATCACCACACTTCAGCTCAACAAAGAAGTTATTAAATTGGTCTTCCCAATTGACTTTGCAGTTGTCAGGTGTCCTTTTGTTTTACCCAGATGATATTATTCAATTCAATGTTAAAGCTTCAAATGGAATAAGTTTTGAAGTTTTAGATGGAACTTCTGTTATGTTTGGAATTTTGGATGGAGTTAAAGAAAATGTTCAATGTGCTGAATATTTTGGATTTACTGATTTAAATTTTTCTGATCCCATGTTTTATAATGCTTCCAAAGGTATAAATTATAATTCCTTTGCTGGAGCTTATAATATGTTCTCAGATTTCTAAATATTATTTTATCATTATTTGTCTATTTTTAGTTGGAGATAAACCAGGTATCTATATTATTGTTTTAAGAATTTCATCATCCTTGAATCAAACTTTAACATTTGAAATCTTTGATGAAAAAATTGTTAACATGTGGAATTCAATGCAAGTACAACTTATATTATCAAGCAACGACTCAAATGTGGAATTACTGCAATTTGACTGCACTTATTGCAACAGTATTGAGCTGAAACTTATGGTCCATCTTAAAGGCAAGGAGATCATAAGAACCTTAACAAATACCTCATTATTTCAAATAAAAACTTATGCTCTCTATTCTGGTAACGAAGTGAAAAATCTCAGGCGTTTTACCTATGAGCATAATATTATGCTATGTAATTTAGAGAAAATCGTTGATGTTGTTTATGGATTTGAGTATCGTGCTTTTTTTCAGGGGAGAGTCTTGTTCATTGCAAATTTATTCATGAAGGAAAACAGGTGTTATATTTTTAATGATTAATTTAAAAATTTTTTTTGTTAAATCTTTTAAGTTATTTTAGGTCAGTTCTTTTAGTAATAGATGGGAACCTTAAAGTAATCTTTTTCTTCTTTAGGTCAGTTCTTTTAGTAATAGATGGGAACCTAGATAAAGGAGAACCTTTGACAACAATCAAACTTAAAGATGACTTATATGTCCACCAACTCAATAAAAAAATATTTTTAAATTTATACCAATTAATGCAGTTTTTTATCATTTGTAATAATAAGAATAAAGTTACTTTTCTGAAAGAAAGTACAGTTGCAGTATATAGAGAAGGTAAGTTTTGCTTGAATTAAAACTATAATGGTTTTTGTAATCATCATAATGATGACAATGATTCAGTAAAAGTTTTAAAAAAATACCTTGATACTCTAATAAAAACTTTTTTTATTTCTAAACTCTTTTAACAATTTCTGTGAATTTCATTTGCTTACTTATGTTTTTTTGTTTTTTAGAAGAAGTATTGTTTGAAGAGTTGCATACCAACATACCAGTATTTTATGTCCAACCTTATACTAAATTTTTTTTTTCACCACAATTTTCAAGTTATGCATGCAAAGCTTATGGAAACCAGGATATAGAATACAGATGGAACAAAGTTGATATTGTAAGTATAAAGAAGTTCTACTTTTATTATTATATGTATGTATTTATTATTATATGTATGTATTTATTATTATATGTATGTATTTATTATTATATGTATGTATTTATTATTATATGTATGTATTTATTATTATATGTATGTATTTATTATTATATGTATGTATTTATTATTATATGTATGTATTTATTATTATATGTATGTATTTATTATTATATGTATGTATTTATTATTATATGTATGTTTTTGTGGGAAGATAGCAGATCTTAATAGATAATTCATAAAAGTAAGAAATGCAAAATTGTCAATATTAGTAATATAAGCTATTGCATTATCAATATTTTGCATTTTAATAGTGAATTTTATGTTTTTTTATTAGAACTCTGGACATCAATATTTAAACATATCAACTTCAAGCAATTTAACATTAAGTAGATCATCAGAGATTGGTCATTACTTTTGTACAGCATCATCTCAAGGTTATGAAGTTGATTCTAACATAGGCACATTCTTAATACAAGGTTTTCTCATAAGTTATTTTTTTCATTTTTGTTTTTGTAAACAAACAAAGTAAGATAAAAGTCATTAAAAAAAAAGCAAGGAATGGTTAAAGTTATTTGTGTAAATAATTTAATAACAAGGCAATGATCAAACTCTGTTTTTACCAAATAAATTAAAACAATCCAAACGAAATTGACTGGTTATATTTTTAATATTACACATTAAATCAAAATAGTGTTGTTAATTATCTGTATTTATTTAGAAGAAGATAAGTGCGAATTAATGGTATTAACAGATATGGAACTTTGTAGCACTATGGCAGACTGTATAAGTGTAGATAATTCATACAAATGTTCCTGTAAAAATGGGTATTATGGTGATGGGTTTAATTGTGAAGGTAAGGCAGGCTGTTTTTATTAGAACTGTGTGTCTTTTTTTAAATGGATTAAATTTTTTATTTCCAAAATATTTATGAAGTGTTCAGTAAACCATTATACTAGGGTATAGTCCTTTAACTTTATGAAAGGTGCAATTATATTTTTCATTAACCATCTTAGTACAGTGATTAATTAATTCTCTAAATAAATTCTCTAATAAATTTTTTCTATTAATTCTCTAATAAAATTCTCTAACAAAATTCTCCTATTACTTCTCTAATAAAACTCTCTAGCGAAATTCTCCTATCAATTCTCTAATAAAATTCTCCTAATCTTAGTAAATGTTTACTTTTACTTTTATGGTATAAAATTTAAAGAAGTTATTTAACAGTTGTTTTTTTTTTTGGCTTAGATAACATCTCGTAGGATTCTATATTTTTCTTGATTACTGCCACTAAAACCCAGGTGACAAAAATTTGGAGCAAAATAAGCACAAGCAGCAATAATACAAAGAAAAATTTTGTGTACATGTTCACACATGTTGTAGAAAAATTTGGTCAATTCTTCTTAAACAAGAAGAGATTTTTTTTTGCAGTTGATTTTTTTTTTTTTCAGCTTCCCAATTGTTTTTTTAGCCTTAAAGGATTGACCAGAAATCCTCAATAAGTTGCAATTCTGGGACATTCTTTTGTAACATAATGGATGTTTTTCTCATCCAGGTAATTGATCACACTTCTGGCATAAAGTATAAAGAAGTTAAGTCAGGCCAAATTTTATACTGAAACAATACAATTATAGACCCATTGGAGTCTGACAACAAGAGCTCTGGAAACTTTGCCATTATTGAACTACCTCTAAATATTGTTCAATTGTACATATATTGTTTGAATTTTTATTTCATATTATGGAACAATACTCATATTACTAGAATAATATTAGAAGCTTAAAAGTTAAAAAATAAGCTCCACCCTATTATTCATAACCCTAGTATACATAAATAAATAAATTCTTTAATGGTGCAGTATGTATCATACAAATAAATGAAATATAATGCAATAGTTAACAAAAAAAGGTTTTTCTTTTATTTTTTTATTTTGAATCAACCTTTTTTTTTTCTGACAGCATCTATAGGTATCTTATATTAATTTTACTACAAATAATATAATATATATAATAATAATTTGAAAGTTTGAATAACAATTATTTCAATACAACTAAAATATTTCTGTGTAATCTTTGCACAATACTTTGTTCTTGTTTAAAGTTATTTTTTCAGTTTCTTATAGTCATGTGTGCCACATTTTAAAGATTTCTGGATTGTACTTACACCACAGGCCACCTGTTTAACCATCCTACACTAGAATTAGTGCTTTGTTTTTAATGAAAAATTTTCTTTCATTTTAGATATTGATGAGTGTGAGCAGGAAAATATTTGTGGTAAAAATTCAATTTGTAAAAACTTAAATGGGACATTTTCTTGCTCATGTAACCTTGGTTTTGAATCAATTAATGGAGCAAATTGTCAAGGTGAATTCGTCTTAGGTTTGCATTTTATAGCAATAAGAATGGGACATTAATGTATGCTTATCTTTAATAAAACAGTTCCATTATTCATCACGGGTTAGAAAACTGAAACTCAAATCCTATGTGCTTGATTTTGTATTCCTTCCAATATAAAATTGAAAAAAAGGTTGCTAACCAACTAAAACAAGTCTGTGGCGCCTAATTTTTAACAAGTTAATAAAAATGCAATGACTTTTTTTACTAATTATATTTCAGCTAAACTTTACATTTGGGATACTTTGGATTTAGTTGCTATTAAAGTATCACACTATTTTCTTTATATTGGTCTTGAAAGTGTAAATTATACTTGTAGATACTGATGAGTGCAGCTTAGATGGTGACAATATTTGTATTCAAGAGATGCACTCCAATCAAGCTTTCTGTCACAATAAAGAAGGATCATATGAATGTTTATGTAAATATGGGTTTGTTAAGGAAAATAACACATGCAAAGGTATTCATGATTTTTATAATTTAAAATAAAAACTTTATGGAAGACTTCCTGCACTTAAAGTATATTAAAGATTTTCTTTACTTATATTGTAATATTATAAAATTTCTTAAATTTTAAATCTGCTTAGCTTTAATAGCAATTTAGCTTTATGTTTTTTTAAGAACTTTGAAGTTCTTAAAATACCTCTAATTTTAATAAATATTTTTAGTAAATTTTAAATTCATTTCAAATTTATTATATAAAGTATTTTATTTGCAAAGCTTAAGCTTCTTTTTTTCTTTCTTTATAGATGTTAATGAATGCAGTTATTTAGACAAATATGTTTGCCATAAACAAGCTTCATGTCAAAACATTTCAGGCTCAAATGTTTGTAAATGTAACTTAGGTTGGACTGGCAATGGAACAGATTGCACAGGTTAAGTTATACTAGTTCTATATTTCTTTACATTCTCAGCGCCTCATACATTTTTGGAGATAACACTCTGTTATGTCTTTTATGACTTTTGTGACTTTTTATGTTTTTAAACTTGATAAAACAACTGATTTCACATTTTTAATGTAGACATTAATGAGTGCTCAGAAACTAAATGTGCTATCAATGCAAGATGTGTTAACAACCTTGGTTCTTATATGTGTATCTGTAATCAAGGGTACGAAGGCAATGGTAGCATAGAATGCATGTGTGAGTAAAATTTAAATATATGAGTAGTCAATTTGGGATAGTAATTTATCAAAACAGTAACAATTCAAGTTTAGTAAAGGTGAAAATTTATTTTAGCTGTTGGTTGCCCTTCATATTGTACTGCACAATATTCTGTATCATGGCTGCCACAGAAACCATACATTGGTAGAGATCTATCATTAAATCATGTATATGGTTTGATCAAGGATATTCTTGATCTCATTATTAAAGATATTTGCAGGGAATGCTCTCATGTTGTTTATGAAGAACCTTTAAAAAGTTTTGCAGATTTAGCTATGATAGTTCATTCAAATATTACAGACTTTGGCTGCACTTTTTATGGTTATAATGATCAATTTAGATTTTCTGGACATCCATTTATTCCACTTAGTAAGTCATAAAGTTTATATGTTTAAATGAAAAGCTGTGTGAATTTGAAATGACACTATTTCTAACTTAAATTTAGTTGAACGAACAAAGGTGGCTTTCTACATTAAAATTAAAAAGGACAAATATTTTATGCAAATTTTGAGTCAATTTTGCCTGGTTCCTGTTATTTTATTCCTGTTAGTGTTGTTGTTTGGTATGATTATCTGGTTTGTAGTAAGCAGTCAATTAAATTATTTTTCTTTTAATCATTTTTGCACCTATTAATTTAAATAAGGTAGATTTTTAAAATGCATTTTTAAAAGATAAATGAAATCTGTTTCCTAAAAATTGTTTTTAAACTTTGTTATCAGGATACTTTAATGAGTTCAAGGAACTTCTCTGGCTCTTTTTTCAAAGGGTCGTATCAAAGTTTTTGTTGGGTAGTTGCTCTACTCACCAATATTGGGTAAGTTTCTTGCTTTTGATGTTATTTTAAAAAAATCAACAAACCCTGAAAGCGTAAGAATGTAGTAATCATTCAAAGGAATTAAGTTGCATGCATTCTAATAAAGTATCAGTTCTTGTTTGAAATGATTATTGTTTGCTCTTACACTTTAATTACTTATTTGAAACATGATGCAGCAGAAATTTAATTTTTATTATTATACACATTTGCACATATTAAAAGATTGATAGTTTATTTTTTTGAGTTCATAGTAAACTATTAGCTCTGTAAAGAGATAACATTTTTAAAATATTTGCCAGTATTTAAAAATAAAAGATGTTGTATGCCACCAGTCCACTTTTTTGGATTTTTTAATCAATTTCAATAATTGTTATTGTGAGAATAGCTGGATAAATTATTGCATGCTATTTATTACAAGAGTTTAAAGGTTTTCATTTATATACAATTCAAAAATTCTTATGTCCTGGAAAGTTCAAACAAATTACTCCTGTTGTACTTATATTGATTAATGAATTTTTTAACATTTGGTGCGTAATTTAATGTTAAACTCAAAACCTGATTTTCATAAGAAAACTGAAGGGTTGCAGAATATTGACTGAAAATTCTATTATCAGCCTCCATACTAATCCTGCAATAAAGTATACCCTTTGTTGACATGTTTCCCTTATTTTAAACTCATGTCATTTTATTTTAATTTTTTTGTTACTCTTTTACACCTATATTGTGTTGTTTTATGATGAACTATGATTTCCTTAAATTAGTTTTGTCAAGAAAGTTTCTCAAGCATTTTTTGCACAAACACTTGGAATAATGTGGATGCTATCAAGTGTTATATTAATTTCTGTGCTTACTGCTTGTGTCACCATAATAATGCTACCAAAAAGGAATACTATGAACCTTCATGGTTTAAAAGTTGGAGCCATTAGCAACAGTGAGGAATTTCGTCTGGGATTTAAGAGAAATGCTGAAGTTGTAGGTGTGAATTTTTGATTTACATTAAAAAAAAAAAAAAAAGAATTAAAAAAAAAAATAGAAGACTGAGTTTGAAAAATTTGCTTGTAAATATACTTTTTTCTTAAGAAATTTTGATTTATAAATTTTGCTAAAATATCATTTCTTGTTTATATTCTGATTTCTATGTTTCAAATGGTCTGATTTTTTTTTTTTTTTTTTGCTATCTCATTAAAAATTTCATAGGTTACGAAATTTAATACGTACGAAAAATCTCATTTAATTAGTTTTAAAGATTTAAAGTTTTTGAAAAAAAAAAAAAAACTAAGGAAAGGATTTTATCCTTTAATAAAAAAAAAAATATTCTTTATATTAATTTTATAAAAGTGAGTTTCGTTTTAAAAATGTCTGCTCAATATTCAGGATACAGTTCTGTTGCTGACATTATAGAAGCATTAACCATTGGTGAAATTGATGGAGCTTTACTTGACACTTTAATAGCTAGAGATTTCCAAAAAGATCTTTTGAACTATACGTTTCAAGAGATGATTGAACATGATTTCGCATATGGCCTGGTACTTGCAAGAGATGGGCTCAAACTGGAAACAATGTTTATGAATTTTCTGAAGTATCAGCCAAATGCTATATATTCAGTTTTATCAAATGGTGCTCCTGTCGAAGAAGAAATAGTAGGAATTGCCTTTGTTTTTTTTTTAATGCAGCTCATCTTTTTGTTAATTTAATCCATCTCTTAGTCTTAAGCTTTTTTTAGAAAAATATATTTTTAAAAAACGAGATACAATTGTATTATTATCTAATATATGCTTTATATTGTTATTTAATATTTTAGATTATTTAACAAATGTTTAATATTATTATCGAATATATGTTTTATCTTAACATTTTTCCAATAGAAAGTTTCGAGGAGTAATACGCCAGAGGAGAGCATCGTGTTTAATTTTAAGTCTCTGTTATATTACCAGTTGTTGCTACTTTGTGTAGCATTTATAGTGGTATCTATTATGGTTGGATTTTTCTTCGAACGTTTTCTGTGGAGAAAAAAACCACCATTATCGACAACAAAAATTAAATTTTTTTCAAGGAGTATGTTTTTTAACTTGCGCACGCACACACACACTACATACAATCACACACACACATATACACACCGATATTTTCTACATTTTCGTTTGTCTTTTAGAGCCAAGAATTGTATGGCGTGGCTATAAAATTATCGAATACCAGAAAATTACTTTCAAAAACGAAATCTTGGGTTTAAAGAGACAAATCGATTGCTTCACGCGTGACTGGAATGACCGGTTGGATGGCATGGAATTAGCGCACGCACAACAGTTAAACAGAGCAAAGAATTGGTTAAACAAAAGCAAAAAAATATGATTTTTTTTGCTTGGATTTTTTGCAGAGATTTTCTTCAAATAAATTTTTTAAACAAGAAAACTTTAAACGCATTGTTTTTAAATCTCTATGACGACGAGACAAAGTCACTAGTAACAACAGCAAAAACGTCGTGACTAAAATTGGAAATATAATTTTAAAATTGTTCATCATTTGCTATATGTTGAAATAGTTATTTAAAGAAATCTTTTGATTAAAATTACAATGCTTTTTCATTAACTCAGTTAGCATAACTCTACCACGATGAACTCCTGCTGTTAAAACAATTTCAATTTGTGATTCTATTAGAATTAATTGTCTTTACGATGTCTTAAACTGACCGAAATTTCTTTGAATTAGTTTATTCTTCTTTGGGTCTCACTATCAAATAATAAAACCTCGATAGAGCTAACATCTTTAACATAATAACATCTTTATTGCCCAACTTCTACCATTTCCACTGTTTTGTTTTTGTTGCAGTTGTTTTATCAATTACCCAAATTTCATATAATTTCATATAATTATCTTGGTTACTTATCCGTTAAAGAATCAAGAATATAGTAAACTATTTATGGACGATAAATTTTCATTAAAAACGTTCTTTCATATTTTGAAATTCAAAATTTAACACACGTTTCATCTTCGCGCGAGCATTAATAAATAATACTTAAAAATGAATTAGAAAATGTATTGCGCGTAATGCTGAATGAAATGAATAGAAGTTGTTCATTATTTAAAGACCGTTGCTACATTTGCATTAAGAAAGTTCCGATGTTATTTTGAAGATTTTTAGATTTGTTAAAAGAGAAAAGTTAGAGTTTTTTTCTAATTACTCTTACTTTTTATTGTTAATACTTTCTATCACATTCAGAAAAACTGCAGAAGAATGAAAAAGAACTTGAAATAACCAGAACAATTTGTATAATGACCAAGTGCTTTAAATATGACGCTGTCTACTTACGATCATTTCTTGCTATAATAAAACTTATCCAAATAGTGTTTCTTCTTATTGCATGGGCTGCTGTACAATCTTTTATTAATCTTACGCCATTCACTAACACCAAGTTCTCCAAGCTGCATTATTTTGTATTGGTAACAGCGGTCGGGTGGATAATGTATTTACTAACGTTTTGTTTAAATTTCCTCATGATAACAAACCACCTTCCTATACCTTGGTATTGGGTATATTTAATCATGGATGTTATATTTGCTCTGTTTCTTTCGATTGCTGTCGTGGTTACAGCGATTCAAATTGATGTAATAAACAATTCAGAACGAATTTACACGCCTGAATTAGGAGTAGGACAAAAGATTGTCGGGGAGTGTGAGTTCTTAAAGTTAAACTCATGGTCCACGTGTTCTACATTAGATGTAGGAGTTGTTTTTGCTTCCTTGGGTATATGTTTAATCATTGTGGAGATAATTGTTTGCATTCGTAAACTAAAAAAAGGAGAAATTAGCCTTTATAATTCAGCATATATTCATGACGATGCTACGGTATCAACTATCGATACCATAACAAGTTCGTCTGTACAATCTCGGTACTTAAATCAACAATCTGATGTTCAAGAGTATCAAAGTGAAGGCATGTTTTGAGACGATATTATTTTATATCATAATAAAGATGAAATCCTGAAACGTTTTGTTTTTTACATCAAATATATTGCATACTGTGTTATCAAATATATTGTTAGTGAATTTTTGCAATTCAGGGGAGTATTTAAGACGAGAGGGGGCTAGTGATCCTAACCACTACCAAAAAATTGTCTCAAAAAAAAATTTTTTTCAAGAAAAGATTTAGTTATTAGTAGATAAATCTTAAAACTCCCCTACTCTACTTTTTCATCATAAAACGAATTAAATCTGTATTTATAACTAGCATTGACTCAAATTTGTAAGTGGTATTGTAAAGTCAGATTACTTTATTAATATAGACCTGTACTGTATATTTATACTATAGGCTGGCCCTCAATAATAGGGATTGCGCTAAAAAAATGATGAAAGGCATAAAAATGTTCTTAGAAGATGAATTAATTGTATAACAAATTACACAAGCAACCATAAACCAATCAAATCACATAACCTTTATATAAATGATCATTTGACTAATTATATAGCCAATCATAATTTGTTCATGTAAATTTTTAGGTATGTAGAATTACTTTCTTGCAGAAAAATTAAATAACGTATAATTTATTTTTTATCATTTTTCAAAACTTCCGCTTTTATTTCTTCCTAAACGTTTCATTTTTTTGGTTTCCACATGTTCTTTTGGCTTGACTCAGTTTTGATCCCTATTATCTTTCTCAGCAAATCTCAAGCAAATAGTTACATAAAAAATGTGACAACTTGATAATATCTTGGCAAGATGATACATAGAATGTATTTTTATGATAAAATAGTATCTTGGCAAGATGATATATAGTATGTATTTTTATGATAAAAAATTTCAAGAAGTCACATGACAATAATTGTTTTATAATAAGTATAAGTTGTGTTCACAAGCTTTTTCTGCTTTTAAAAATGCCATTAGCATCTCATTAAGTAAATTATTGAATATAAACAACGGCCTGGTCTACTCCTCATAAATCTTTGAGGCTTTTTGAAGAATTTTCAATGAGAAAGTTGTAGCTATTCTTAAACTAAAAAGAGCTTATGAAAAACCTTTATTCAGGAAATTTTAGATTAAACTCAAGATGAAAAATTAAATAAAGTCCAGCTATTATTGGAACAATTTAAAAATATGAAATCATGGCAGAGACCCAAAAAAAAAATCATTGTGTAACCAAAGTCTTCTTGGTTTAAAAGAATTACTGAAAAACAGCTTTATAAGTTCCTTTTTTTTGACATAAATGATTTCCAGCCATTAATTAATGAAAATCTTCTAAACGATGCAATTAGCTTCGCTGAGCAACATATAATTAATGATGAGAAAAAAAAGATTATTAATCACGCAAAAAAATCTTTACTCTTCAATAATGAACAAGTTTGGGTAAAAAAGAAAAACGGTTTTTCTGATGTTAACATGGGTGCTTTTGACGGCGCCGAGGTTTGTGAACTAGTTGGTATTTTCCTACTTTTCCAAATATCGCAACATAACAAGGCTGATTTTGGATTGTATCGAGACGACGATTTAACTGTATTTAAAAGTACCAATGCACTTCAAATCTGCAAAGACAATGGCCATCTTACTTCCATCTAATATAATATGAAAAGTCTCAATTATCTTGACGTTACTTTAAACCTCGATGACTACTCATTGCGGCCTAACAGTAAACCCGAGAATGTTTTAAGCTATATTCATGCTGAATCCAAACCATCCACCAAACATCTTAAAGGAGATTCCGCACTCCATTGAGCTACAATTGTCGACCAATTCATCTAGTGAATACATCTTCAGAAATTCTTCCTATATGTACGACGAAGCCTTCAAAAAATCCGGTTACAACCAAAAGCTTAAACACATTTCCAACTTACAACCTGTTAACAACAAAAGTCGTAAGCGAAAAATTATCTGCTTCAATCCTCCTCACAGTAAAAATGTTTTCACAAATGTAGGAAAGCGGTTTTTAAATCTGGTCGACATTTTCTGATAAATTATAAACTCCATAAAATATTCAATAGAAATTCCATCAAAAAGAGTTACAGCTGCATGCCAAGCATAAAAGACATCATAAATTTACACAACCAAAACATTCTGCAAAAAAACCCCAATATTAGAGAAAAAATAAAGTGTCCTTTACATCAGAATTGCCTTAGAAAAAAAATAGTCTACAACCTAGAAATGAAAGAAAAATTACGGTATGCAAACCACCTAAAATCCTTTATCATTGAAAAGTACAAGAACGACACGGAATTATCTAAAGAAATATGGAAAACGTTGTATGCTATGCCAGCATGAGAAGCAAGTGATTATAATGTTTCAACAAGGAAACTTATTGAATAAAAAGAACGAAATGGTTTCCAAATGCCGGCATAAAAACAAAATATTATTTTTGATTTGTATTTCATGGCTGATGATTGCCGTAAGGCATGAAACTTTAAGTAACATACATAGTTGTTGTTTCTTCGGTTTATATTTATATATATATTGCTCTCATACGAGCATGAGATTTTGTATTTGAAAATAATACAACTTGAAATAGTAATTAATACTATTTTATTGTATATAATACTATTTTATTGTATATAATACTATTTATATATATATATATATATATGTATATATATATATATATATATATATGTATATATATATATGTATATATATATATATATATATATATATATATATATATGTGTATATATATATGTATATATATATATATATATATATATATATATAGTAAGATATAACTTTTTTTTTCTAAATTTAACTAAAAATAAATCAAATAAATGTATTATTTTCTTATGGGGTATTTGCAATTTACGTCATGCGAAATAAAGAACAAGACCAATAATATTGTTTTTTTAATTTTTTCATATTTATATGTGCAACAATTGTCACTTAGGTTAAATAAATAGATAAAATTTAAATATTAGGTGCTATTTTATTTAAAAATGCATAAACCTTTCTTCCTAATTCTTTTTTACAAAAGTTTTGGTAAAACTTATTTACAAATTATACACAGTATATTCATCTTTGTATATGTAAATATAATGTAACTATTTATTAATATATTGTATATGCATGCATGAAATATAGTATCTATATTACATATATATATATTCTCTATTGTTAACAAGCAGCTTCAGTCAGCTTTTTGTTCCGGAAAACCCATTAATAAGTTGGGTAACGTACAAGTTTTAATAACAAGAGATCTATCTTGAGCATTGTGTTTCAAAAAAAGTTCTTCGATCCATTCTTGAAAATTTCCACCACCAAGTGTGAATAACGACTCGCCCATACTCAGAATATGCATTTCAACAATAGCAATTTCACCTCGATCATACAAGTCATAATCCTTTGCATTAAAGATATATGGGTTACCTAGCTCTGCAATCAAATAACTTAGGGTACGATCCCGTTTATGCAACTGCGCACTTTCAACTAGAGTGTCTGAACCGTCTTTGAGATCGTTTGCTAAGAATATTTTTTTCATATTAAATTTCCTAAACTTTAGTTTTTCGCATAATTGTTGTATGCAATTGCGCGTTGCTCGAAGCCCTTTACTTAAAAGATGACGCTCACTACGAACATGAACAGATATGAAAGGTCTTTGTATGACCTTTTTGACATAATCGTAGGCTATATCTATCAGGCGTTGACTGTGTTGAATGTCATAAGAGTTTAACGGTTGTTTTATTGCCGAGGAAAGTGGAAAGTGCGTCCTTCTCAAACCGCTTCCTTTCCAAGATACAATTCCAACGCATTGACTACCCTTTAATACAAGACTTTCAAGCTGATTACTTGTCTTAATAGCTTCCGGATCAACACACACGTACTGACGTACTTTAACATTTAAAAAATCTGCTATTCGAGATTGTTTTACAAAATTGCATTCAGTCCATCCACCGTTATTAAAAGCTTCTTGTAAAATTTGGTTATATTGCTCCTTAGGTTTTTGATACCACCTAGTAAATTCATTTAATGAAATTGAATCGTTATAAAGAAAATGAATAACTACATCTAAGTGGTTGCATTCGTTGGAAAACTCATTAAAAGTAGCGAGGCTAGAGTATCCGTGGGATAATAATTGAGCGTGCAGATGATCCACATCAAAATATCGATCAAGTTCGCTAAATTTATTTCCTTCATATTCTTTATCGCTGCTACGATTCTGTTTTTTTGCTTCCATAAATCTTGAGAAAGATAATCCAAGTCGAAGGCCACAAAAGCGAGAGTTGTTGACAAACGGCATCACTGGATGACGTCCACTCTCCGTTGCCAGCGATGACAATGACAAGAAGTTTTTCGTAGCTTTTGCAAGCTGTTCGTAGTGACGCATGGCAAAAATGTATTTTTTCTTGCCATGGTGTGGAAATTTTTTATACAAACTATGTTTACTTTCGTAAGTTAACTGATCTTGACGTGTCTGTTTGATTTTTGTTTCATCAAGCTGTATATCTCCATTGTCATATTCTTTTTTCGAAATAAATATGAGCTCTTTGCTCGCGAGCTGTTCAGTATCACTATCAATATCAGTCGAAAATTTTATTTTTCTCTCAAAGTTTTTCGAATCGATCGCTTTCTCTTTAGTTACTGTGTAGCTGAACTCTAATGACTCTTCATCAGCGAACCATATTATGCTCCATGTCTTCAGAAAATTATTTGAATAGACAAAAAAAATCAGAAAATAAGTCATCAAAAATCCACCAAAAAACCCACACTTTTTACTAAACTTCATGGGTAATTATTTCATAGATTTATTGCAGAATGTTTAAAAATTCAAACGTTTTAGTAGCTTTACGTCATACAATATAGCACATCCTGACCGCATCCGTCTTTCCCTGTTGTTCTTTATCTAAACGAGATATAAGTATTGAGCCATCAAAAGCTTTAATGTTAATTGCCAAATCAGCAAATGAAAGTGGTTTAAGAACAGTTTTTACTATTATTATAATATGGCCTCAATGTTTTTTTTCGACGTCGTCTAAAGTTTTATCAAGTGCTTAAAAAACAACTTTAGTAAAGCGTCTTAAACTTGCTTTTATTACTTTAAATTGTTGTGCGATTTAAATGCTTGTTGATTTTCATTACTCGTTTAATGCATTATAGTTGCTTCAAAAAAACGTTATGTACGTAACAGCCAATATCAGTAATTTTGATAATCGTTTTGATAAAAGCTATACGATATAGACGCTCTTATAATAGATATACAATTATAAAAAGATAGTTGCGAGATAAGCTTACAAAGATGTTACATCATTTCGATTTTCAGAAATTTATTTTAAAGAAAAAAAAACTAAAGAGACAAAATCTAGTTTATATCAAGGAAAAAAATTTTTATGATTTGCTTTAAATTTGAATGAAAATTCTTAGTAAAATATGACAGTAAAATAGACAAAAGCAAATATAACACTTAAAAAAAAAAAGGCAGAAACAACAACAACATCAAAAATATATATATACACACTATAATCTTTCTAAAAAATTATTATCTGGCAGCAATTGAAACACAGTCTGCAGTTTTTTTTTTCTTAGAATAAATAAAGTAAAGCTAATACTGGATTAAAATACTGGATTAAAAGATCAACACTGTTGTCGATGAATGAATGAACGCAAAAAGAAAAAAGGGCTGGTTTACGTTTGAAGCGTTAACTTTTATTTTAAAGCTAGGTTTTTGAAGAACTTAATGTTAATTAGACTATTCCGTTTTTGTTACATGATGGCAAATAATCTTAACTTTAAATTAAAATAAATCATAAAACCTGTGCCAAAGCGTCTTTTCCGCTACATCTATTACGATTATATGCAAAATACTTTATATTTGTTAAACGGCTATTTTTCACGACTCTACTAATATTTAAAGCTATTTAAACGTTTGTTAAGGAAATATAATTATTCTCAAAAGAATTATTAAGATTTTAAGTGATACGTACTTAAATAAAAGAAGATTTTAGTTGTCATGGCTATAAAAAAGTAATAAATGAATGAAAATCATTATTTTTAATAAGCTTGATCACAAATCGGGTGGTTTTTAACCTGCGGAGTTTAGGTGTTTTTAACAGCAAAAAACTTAAAAAATGTGAATTCAATGTTTCCTTATAATAAGTTCTGTAATTCAATATCTAAAAATTAAATTTTGTAAATATTATTTGTGGTGTTGTTGCTTTATCTGATATCCTGTTTACTCAATAATTTTAAGTGACTTTAGAGAAAAAAAAATATGCTGTAACCTTTAAACACAGTGACAACGGCCAATTTTTTAACTGCTTACATACATCATAATTAATTTTATGCATGTATATTTGCATTATTTATAATCAAACACTAAATAAGTTAAAGCTATTGGACTTTTTTTTTTTTTTTTTGTTAAACTAGATTTCTAACAAAGAACTAAGAAACAAAGAGAAAAGAAGAAAATTAAAACACCTGACTTCAAAATGATATAAAATATACAAAAAAATCCTCCCTCTCAATGAAAAGTTAATTTACCGTAAAAATCGTAAGAAGTTTTGCAACGAACCTTCATATACTTAGCAAAATGTACTACAGTTCATTCTGCTATTGGATTACAAGTATAATCCTACATATTTAGATTGATTTATTTCATCCTTGTAATATCATAGTGCGATTGTAAAAAGATATGAAAAATCAATTCTTTATTCTTTCTCTTAAATAGATAAAAGAAAATCAGTATGATTCTTGGATAAAAACGTTTTCATCTTTTTATTTTTATATAAAACAGCACGATAAAAAATTAATAGTTTTCATTGACAAGTTGAATATTTTTTCCAATCTTATTGATAAATGAATTAAGAGACACGAAAAAAACTCGTGGAAGTTTTCGTTCAGCTGGAGAACATAAATCTGATTTGGGTGTGAAAAATGATGACTTTCAAATTCTAAACTAATTTTAAAAAATCAACTTTTTTCTTATTTTTACTTTTTATCAATGAAATTTAGATTTTTATTGTTATAAAGAAATTCAATTCTGCAAGTTTACAAAACTAACAAGCGATTTTCACTAGTTTGCATTTTCTTTTGCGCATTGGGTATTTTTTAAATTTTTTTATTTGTTGCGCAGGTACACCTTAAGACTAAATTACTGTATTTAAACAACTGGAGTTAAACAATAGTCTTGAGTAATAAAAACTTTATTCACAGTGCATTTTTTCAAATTAATATTTTTTTCAAGATTAATAAACCCATGTTGTCTTTATTAGCCGTTAGAGATAATTCTTCGTAAAAACTGATTAAAAAAAAAATTATTTACGCTTCATAAAACTCGTTCAATAATGATTTTGTAATCGTTGTTCGATAAATAGAATTTCCGTTTTGCTCCCCGTATCTTTTTAGTATTTCTTTTATTTAATCTCAGGACTACTTTTTCTTATTTTCTTAAAACTTATTGTTGAACCGCTTCGGTATGTAAAATTAGATTGTCTCACTATTTGAAATTTAAACTGTTGTGTTGATAAATAACCTTAAATAACAAAAAGAAAATTTTAACAACACGAAACTTATTTCATTTTAATACAAATGTTGAAAAACTTAATGAGTCACGGCTTACTAATCCCTGACTTCTCCTCAGTACCAAGCTTAAAAACCGCTAATAGATGATTTAACACCAAGGTAAGTAATATTTCCTTTTGTTTTATTTTGAAGGAAACGTTTTCTTAAAGGACTCGACTTTTGTAAGAACGTCTTTAAGTGCTATACATACCGGTGAATTCTAGTCGAGACTACAAGCTACACAAGACTAGAACTTATATTAGATCAAAAAATGTAATGAGACTAAAATATTGATCTGTGGAAACTAAACACCTAGATTTCAATCATCGACATTGATTATAAACCATTAAATACTCTTTTCACTTAAAAATAGAAGGTCGATTTATTAAATGGGTCGGCTTATAAACCATTATATACACCACTACATACGCCACTATATACACCACTATATACGGTATTCATAGTTCCAAACGAATGAGCCTAAAAAGAGTTACTTCTGCTTTTAAAAAAGCTCTACGCTTCAAGTGTAAACGAATTATATATGAATATTAAAGAAGTTCCATGAGACACTAAAATAAATAGAAATTTAATAGAACCCTATGGATTTATCAACATTTTGTAAGATTTCTAATGAACATATTGTCCTGGTTTCATTGTAAAAAAAAATTGAACAAAAAAGTAATTTTAGGATTTAGTAGTTTAGAAATTATAAGGAATTATATCACATTATTAAAGATTTCTAAAACAATATCTTGGAGATGCACGTTATGTCATATTATTAAAGTAATAAGTAAAGCGTAATTAAACTAATCAATTATTTTGAGTTTTTTTTTTATGGGCTAAATACAGATTTTACGATTGCATGCTGTAACAGGAAGCTTAAAAATCCAAAAAACAGGGAGTAATGTTCAGTGCCCAAGACAGAGGTCAAGGGCGCTGATGTTCTGGAGAATAGATACCTGAGGATCCTTTTGAATGATGTTATTAGTATTAACACGCAAATGCCTTTAGAAGTTCAATTTGAATTGATAGTAATAAGGAAAAAAAAAACTGTAGAACACTTGAAGTAAGCTGCATCCAGTTCACAGCTGAATATTGAATTAAAATAGTGAAAAATCAAAAAGTTATAAACAAACGGAGACCATATCTTGTTCTCCTTTTAAGAAAATATAAATAAAAAACAAAAATATATTTAAAATTAATGTTAGGATGCTGCAAGGATTCATAAGGAATAGCCTATTTTTTAGTGGCAAGAGTTGCATGATAAAGATTTGTTGTTTTCTTTTTTTTTATTTTAAGTTTTCTGCAGTCTCCCTTGATCTGATTCTGATCATATTCTAACTATTCTAATGCTTATTCAAATTAAATCCATCTCACCTTTAGAATTGAAGTTTAAAAAAAAACTTTTCAAAATAATGCGAAAAAATAATGTACCCAATCATGGAGTGATGTTAAAACTTATCACTTTGGTTTTATATAAAGCCCTTTGCTTCAGGTTAACCTTTTTGTCACAGTTGTCCGTGTTTTTCGAGATTCTAAGATAAAGTAATGTTTTCTATGTTTTTCTAGCGATTTTACACTTTTTTTTGTGGCGGATTTTCGTTTGTAAAACATTAACTGATTGAAATAGATTTAAGTAGATAGAAACTTCTTATGTAGCTGGGCTATTGTCTGTCACAATTCCGAACTAGAAAACCAGAAGAGAAAAATTGTTAACATTTGCTTGTTCCTAAACAGCTAGATTTCGAGTGTGATACCTCATCCATCTACTAAAATAATGGGATTCTGGCTGTGCAATTTCAAGAATGATCAACACAATTCTTGCAGACTTTTTCATTAAAATTTGTTACATTGTAACATTTAAAGATTGTAAAGTAAATAATGAAGCTAAATAAATTATGATTGAAGATAAAAAATGTTTCGAAGAATTATCTTTAGAAAAAAAAGGGAGTTAGAAAAACTTTGATTTTTTATATTTTATTAAAAAGTTTCTTTGCAAAATATTTTTAGCAGTTTGTATAAGAAGCTGCTGCTATGTTTTATTCATTCTTTTCTGCTTTTTCTGTAAATGTTAATTTCACACTACTCTTATGTATTATACAATGCTACAAGTGCTACATATTATAGATTGCTATTAGTTGTTATAATAAAATATTAACACCATGATAAAAACAGTACAATGATCAATTAATTCAAAGTTACTTCAAAACTATTAACTAACTCCTTATGTAAACACAGGTCTACATTCGGGTCGTCAATGAGAGTCCAACATTCTAAATACTTTGCCACTCCATGATCATCAAAATTACCTATATATTTATCATAAACTAAATATCATTCATAAATTCATTAAAAAAAATTTAAATCAGTAGCCTAAATGGAAAATAATCGTAACGCGTTTAGTAGAAAAACCTTTTTTAAATCAAAACACAGTGTTCTTCGCAATTAACATTTGAATTTTAACACTACCGAAGCTATCAATAATATAGATATTACAGATGTCTATTTAGTTTTCTACTTTATATTTTTTGATTAAAACCGATGAAAATCTGATAAACTCATTTTACCGAGGCTAAAATAAAAAAATAAAGAAATAACAGAAATATATTTTAAACAAATTTCGCAAAATTTTTATTAGGTATTGTTATTACTAATTGCAAAACTATTTTCTTTACTCAGTTACAGTATCAGCTGATGGTTATATTTGTAAGATAAGTTACACAGTTCACATAGGTCGTTGCAAGTGTTGTTATAGATTTATGATGTGGAGTAGCTCACCTAGGGTTGTTTCTCGTATGAAAAGAACAGTGATGACTTTACACGATGAGTGAGCTATGACAGTTAGAAATAAGGGATATACCAACGATTATTAATACAAAAATGGCCTGTCCTAAAAGTCTTAAATCTTACAAGTCGACAACGCTACATATGCACATAGGTAATGGAATCGTAATAGAAGTTTGCGATGAAAAGAATCATGTCATAAAACAAGAAATCTAGTTGCACAAAAAAATAACTGCCTAATGATTTTCTTGTACAAGCCACTTAATAAAATTGGGTATACAGCCAGGGTTTGGTTACAAATATGCTAAATTGTTTACTTACATCATTTGTTTATGCTACTTTTTGTAAACAAGTAAAACCACGCAAGTACCTGATCCTAAATAACTCTTTATACATTTTTTATGCTCCTCAAAACAGACCAAACATGTCATATAATAGCTGAATAACAATAAACAAAATTTTTTTAGAACAGTCATAAGATTTGATGAAGACTAAATATTGTTGTGTAAAAAAAAAAAAAAAAAAAAACAAAACTTGCTCCAGAGTAACTTAATAACTTGCAGTTAATATGGATTCAGGTTAGGAACTTAGCTTCAATGTAAATAGATTCACTTTTCAGCATTTTTTGTTGTGGAATTACTCATAACGTTGATTGTTCATTATGGGCTAATGAAGTATCATGAACAATAGTCTCTGTTAGTTGAAAAGTTTAACAAAAACTTTTAATCTTAAATTTGTGTTTTGCAAATATATATATATATATATATATATATATATATATATATATATATATATATACACATTTATTTATAGGTGTACTAGATATACTGCTGGTAAGTCAACTAAGTGTATAAGTCGACCTCCTGTTTTTAACTGAAAAATTTAGCCTAATATTTTATAACAAACATATGAGTCAAGTTTAATGTGTAAAACATTAAAATCTAATAAGATGTTAAGTACAGAGAATCGATATAATCAAATAAATAGAAAGTGTAGAAAATTAAAAATCCACTATTATTCACTCTTGATTTCTATCTTGAGTGGTGGTGAACGAGGAGCTTCCACAGTTAGTTTAGAGTCCTTGGTGTAGCATGATCTTAATTGAGACAGATCGACATCATTTGGTAAAGAAATACTTCTTGTAAACTGTTTTTGAAGTAAACTTGTATCTTGTTTGCTATTGTTTTCATCTTTAGACTCACCATGAATAACCAGTTTTCTCCCTTTTACTTGAATTGATATATCTGCTGGCTTATAGCCCTGAACATCTAAAATGTACTTAAAGTTATCTGTAGTAGAAGACTTTCTAGGAGCTTCTATATGTAGAATGCCATCTTGAGTGATATTTGAAGTAAGAGCAGTCTCATCAATATCTTCAGGAATGGTGTACTTTCTGTGAAACTCACTTGATTCAAACCCATTTTCACTTTCATTATGATGCTTACCACTTACATCAAGATTTTGATCTGATAGAAAAAATTCAATATCGTAAAGAAATATATCAAACAACTAATCTTAGATAAGTCTTCTCTTATGATAATACAAAAGGACCTATATAAATACCTTGAACTTTTACTTTAACTTCTTCTGGTTTATAATGCTTAACATCAAGTTGCAAAACAAAGTTATCTTTTTTTTGCTTTCTTGAAGTTTTGTAAGGTTGATAACGAAGCAATTTATGATAAAAGTTATGTAACTTCTTTGCATTTAAGACATCACGAAACTCATCCAATTCTTTCAATTTAGATAAAGAATGAAAAGCGGGAGCTGTTTCAAAAAAATCTTCTAAAAGATTATCTTTGAACATAATGTCTTGAATAGGGATATGCCGAAGTGCCATTTTTTCTATTATTATTTCACTAAAAGAAATATTTATATAATAATTAAAAAATTTTCACATTTAAATACTATGATTAAAAATAATTGCTATCCTGTGTTCTTAGTATTGAATTATATATATAAATATATATTTATATATATTATATATATATATATATATATATATATATATATATATATATATATATATATATATATATATATATATATATATATATATATATATATATATATATATATATATGTAATACTAAGAATACAACATATACAAGCAACCAAAGTAAATAATAAATTAAAAGCTTAGTAGGAAAATATCATAACCTAAAAAATAGAAATTACTTTTTTTTACAATAGCCTACTCAAGTTAAAAGTCAATTACGACACCCTTTTTTTCCCATTTTCTAAAAGCTATTTTCATGTTTGATTATCTCATTACATTATAACACAACTCATTCTCGATAAGGATATGCTTGCCTTACTTCATTTTAAAAGTACCTCACTCAAACCTTTTGCTTTTATACACGTATTTTTTTTAGATATTACTTATTCAGAAATTTTGCGAACATTTTAAAATGTTCCAGAACTTAAAATGGCAGCCAGCAGTCAGTTATCAGCCTATAAATAGTGGTAGAGAACTTTTTAAAATTTATGTACATAGAATTTGATAAATTGGTCAAAATTAGAAGAAAGCTAGGCAAAGTCTTTGCTATCTTTACCAGTATGAAATTTTCTGGAAATGCGTGTAATTGATTTTTGAAAAAACATTTATGGAAGAAATCTAGATATTCTAGCTCATTAACATTGAGGTCGAATATCAAAAACAGAAACATTGGTAGCCTAAATTTCCATGGTTTTTACAGTTGATAATCACTAAAAAGATTTTTTATGTAATTGCCGACAGAGACTCACAACAGAGCTTATAATTATGGATCACTTATTTTTTTTAAGATTCAAGAGTTGTAAGATTAAACAAAAAATTAGAATGGACATTCTGCAGGTCGTCATTTTGAGTAGGATTTTTAGATGAAAATCATAACCTAATTTGAAAAAATTAAAAAAGGAAATAATACAAAAGTTCAGATTTGTTTTTTTTTTTTTTTTTTCTTTCTTCGCATTTTACATTTTTTCACAAGGAATAAACAACTAGGTTGGAATTTCGGAACTTTTTCTGCTAACAATGCAGCAATTTAGCAGTAATAATGCAGCAACGTAGTAATTAGTAAAATCGTGGGTAGTGGGTAGCGTACCAAATGGTAGTTGCAGCTACCTATAAGAATGACTGTTTTGCAACCCTGGCGTTCTTAATATCGCCAGCGAAATGTTATACCGAACCAAAAAAAACTTTGAAGTTGTTTAAATGAATTGCCGTGGTGTGACATGTTTTAAGAAAGTCCTAATATAAGAAATGACAAATTTTGTATATATGAAATAAACATTTGCGGAAAATAACATAGTTACCTTAACTAAATATCTAGTTCGTTAAAATAATTGAATTTTTTTCTCTAATGTTTATTTTATATAAACCAAAATTGTCATTTCTTAAACTAAAGACATTTTTTATTGCATAAGACTTCCTTAGGTCACACCACGGTATATTTTTTTGAAATTAGTGTTTTTTAAATTTATTACGTATAGAAGATAACTTATTAGGGTTTTCAAGCTTCAGAGAAATTTTGTGTATTCAACATCAAGAAGAGCCAATCTTCACACAATTTTTAGTAAAATGTGATCCTCTACGACAAAACCATACAGCTTGAACCCCCAAAAAAAATCAAGTTATTTATATTAGAACACGTTAATTCTAAGCTTTCTAAAACAGTTATAACATCTAAAAAAAAAATTACTTCAGTATTTTAAATTGGTTTTCTTTGAAATGTTCTTTTAGCGCGTGTAGCGTGTGTTTTTTATATATTGACTTTTCTGGCCTTTTTTGAAGCAAACTTCTTGATCACTACTGTGAAATCTCTTGATCTAACTATGTCACTTTCAATGCATAATAAAGCCAAATCATTTAAGCGAGGTTGTCCCATTGTTGATCTAAGTTCATTCTTAACTCTTTTAAGGACTGAAAAAGATCTTTCTCCAGTACAGTTTGTGACCATAAGAGACAAATAAATTCTCAACACAGTGTAGACATTCACAAAGGTATTGGTCAAACTATTCTTAACTAGAAAGGTGTACATTTGCAGTTCAACACAATCAGTTTCATTGGGCGGTGACAATTTGGCAAACAGAGAAGTGAAGTGAATAAATTCACCATGACAGTTAGGTTCAACATCTTCAAAATATGTTTCACATACAAATGAAACATGATCTCTCATACCATCATTGGACAAAGATTGTAGATTTTTATGAAAACCAAACCTTTTGCTGACTGTATCATATGCATTAGCCCTCTGTTTAAGAGCAACTAACAATTGATCAACTATAGGCAAAAAACACTGAACTTTAAACTTATCAGAAGGGGATAACTCTAGACCTTCTGAGTCACCATAATCCCATCCTTGGTTCCTCTTGCGCTTTCGCCTTGATTCACCTTTGTACGAATCGGTACCCAGATCCTTTCCTTCCTTTTCAAATGCTGCGAACTGGCTCCTAAGAGAATGAACAAAATCACCCAAAGAACGAAGCAGTTCCGTAGCGGTGTTGAGATCCATGTCTGCCCAACTATTAGTTTTTTAAATACACGCTAAAAAATTAACTTCGTGACATAAATTTTCTAATCAAATAGGTTTTATATGAGAGTGCTTTAAGATCATTCACTAATATAATTGTTTTTCCTTTAAAAGGTTTTTACATCAACGAATGTTTTAAAAGCATTCTCTTATAAAACCTATTTAATTAAAAAATTTATGTCACGAAGTTAATTTTTTTAGCGTGTTTTTTAAAAACTGATAGTTGTGCGGACATAGATGGAAACATAAATAACTTGAATGTTCTCAAAACATCTTTATGCGGAAAGATAATTTAAAAAACATTTGCGAATACCAAAATTCCGCCAAATATACGAAGATAGAGATATAGTATATCTCTATTCATTTATTTATTCACAACGCCTCCGCAGCTCCCAATAAATTGATTTAAAAAAACTGAGAAACATAGGAATATTTATCTGGTTTCCTAAAAAAAAAAAAAAAAAAAGTCACGGGCCTTAGGGCCTATTTTTTTTATAAGGGCCTGGGGCTGCAGCCCCATCCGCCCCCGCCTTAATACGGCCATGCATACCGATATGATATCGGAAATGCTTTTTTTTTTTTTTCATTAACATCTAGACTTAGATGTAGTCTAGATTCTAAAACGGGGCGTAACACATACCAATTAGTCTAGACTAATCTAATCTAATAAAATTGTAATTATATATATAGTTTATTAGACTAATTGCTCGTTTATTTTATTTATTTATTTATTTTTTTCTTTAGAAATAGAAGATTCAGAACCAGTCAAGTTACCAATGTACAATTTTACTGTACCTGCCACCTGAAGAGCAAAATAACAGTAAAAAAAGTTATAATACACAAACGTATCCGAACGGTAATGGAGTCTGCCAGAATGGATGCAATACAACTTCCTCAGACAGAAGCAGATCACCTACTTGATGAAAATAATCTTGTAAAGCTGTTACAGGGGGAAAAAAAGGCAGTGTGTTGCTGGCCATCTTTCTCGTGTTAGAGCTGATTGGGAGTGCACCGTATGTTACGTTGGACTGCCTCCTGTACTTTGCAAAATATCACAGAGAACTGTAAATATAAAGCCTTTTTTACATTTAAAACTTGTGTATGTGGATATCAGTTTCTATAAAAATTTTTAATTTGTGGTGATTTCTTATTAAATTGTGATTCCCACGGATTAAATTTCTAATTTCTTTTTAAATGTCTTGTTAAAAAAAATTGATTTGTATATTTTAAAATTTTTTAAACACGTATTTTTTATCTGTTAATTGCTGATTTTATTGCTGAGCCAATCAAATTTCTTACTTACTAAGCTTTTCAAAGATACATAGGTTTGTCAGTAAATGATACGTACTTCAGCCTCTAAAAGCTAAATCAGTAAGGTGGTATTCAATATTTGTAAACATAAAAAAATTTATTTCCACTTTTCAATGCACTTATTATAAAATAAAAGAGCTTTTTAAGGGTTAAAAGCGGTAAAACAAATTAACATTTGTATTGTTTTTAATTATTTCACCCCCTTAAAAATTTTATTAAAATACATTACTTGGTGTTTTTTGAGAATAAAAATGTTCAAATAATAATTTGAAATTAAAAAACATTTTTTTACAACGATTAATGACTTAACTTTTATAACGCATTATATTGGATAATTGTTTATCTTAATGTTTCGACAAAAATTATATTGGATAATAGTTTATCCTAATGTTTCGACAAAAATGTTAAAAGTGATAAATTAAAGCTTAACTTTAAACATGATTTAAAACAATTTCATAAATAAAAAAAAAGACGAAGTTTTTGAGAACGTAATTATTAAAGTAAGGTTCATTATCGAAATTGCAAATTTCGAAAATTTTCGATTAAAACGGTACCGAAATACTTCTTTTTTTTTCGAAATCTATAAAAACTTATGAAGATAATCGAACTAGCCAAATTAATTTCGGAAATAAAAAAGGAATTTCGAAATTTGAAATTAATTTCGAAATAAAAAATTGCACTTCGAAAAGTGAAATTAATTTCGAAAGAAAAAACAGAATTTCGAAAAGTGAAATTAACTTCGAAAAAAAAAAGTGCATTTCGAAAAGTGAAATTAATTTCGAAAGAAAAAACAGAATTTCGAAATGTGAAATTAACTTCGAAAAAAAAAAGTGTATTTCGAAAAGTGAAATTAATTTCGAAAGAAAAAACAGAATTTCGAAATGTGAAATTAACTTCGAAAAAAAAAAGTGTATTTCGAAAACTGATGTTAATTTCCAAAGAAAAAAACAGAATTTCGAAAAGTGAAATTAATTACAAGAAAAAAAAAAAAGAATTTTGGAAAGTTAAATTTATTCCAAAAAGTAATTTTAATACCTTATATTTTATTTGCATAATAATATTAAAATATCCGGGTGCCTAAATAATTTACCACGGGGTGTTTATATATACATATATATTATATATGTGTATATATAATATATATATATACATATATAATATATATGTATATATATTATATATTATATATATATATATATAATAATTATATATTTATACAATTAAATATTATATATTATATATATATATATATTATATATATAATAATTTGCCATATATACATATATATGTATAATGTATATAGATATATTATACATATATATGTATATATGGCAAAATAATACTATCTCGGTAAATTTAAGGTGGCACACAACTGAAAACAAGTTTTTTTTTAGTAATCAAAATTATGATTTTTTTTTTTTTGATGAGAATAAATTTATATTAAAATAAAATAAAAAACAGCTATTTTTTTTTTTTAGTTTTACTATCCATAATGGCGTAAAATGTGTTGTAAAGCAAGTGTTTTTAGTAAATCTTTAAAACCTAATAAATTGATTTCGCCTCAACAGCTCAAACTAAAATTTTGAGTTACGTAACAAAAAGGTTGCTAAGTTATAAATATAATTGTTTGAAATTGTTGTAAATCTCATCTAAATAATCCCAAGAGAGTAATTAGCCGTTTACATTGCAACAATTATTTCATATACGTGCGTTACAGGCCTTAAAGGAATTGCATATTATAACTTTTAAATATCATAATTATATCATTTATGAAAAGCGCACGTGCTTTTATGTAAATTCTAAATCTAAAGTTTAAACTTACGTTAAGCAAATTTAAAATTAAAAAGTGTTCAAAGTTGTTATCGACTTAGACTAAATCGACTAAAAGTCGAAATTAGTCGACTTTTAAAAATCTAAGAGTCGATGTAATCGACTTTGGATTTTCTACTAATCGACTAAAAGTCTATTTAGTTGAATAATAGTACTTATACATGTATTTCTAATATCTTTTTATTTGATTGAACATTATAAATCTTTTTAATTTTATTTTGTTAACAAAAGCAAATATGACTGTTGAATAGAATGTAGTTTTTTCAGAGCCGGAATAAAATATTTACCCCCCTTCCTTTCATATCAAATTAGAAATTAAAATATAGTATCTCCCTCCATCATATTGATTATTGAATGAAGATGCTTTTAAGCATCTTCATTCAATAATCAATAAGTAAAAATTTAAATAGTAAAAATTTTAAAAACTCTACGTTCAAATTTTACAATTTAAATTGTAGACAAAAACACTTAAGTAGCTTTTGCTATAGGTAGGTTTTATTCACTTTGAGAGGACTAATATTTTATAAGAAACATTTCACCGTGTAGATGTAAGTGGTCATTCGCAAATTATGTCACGCAAAAACTTTTCAGATCCCTCTCCTCCCTTTTCCACAAAATGTCACAAAATAACAACCCCCTATCTTATCCTGAGGGTTCTAATCCCTGTAAACGAACTTTTGGGGTTCTAATCCCTGCAAAAATATTTCGAAGCAAATTTTAGAATTTCGAAAGTAAAAAATTGTTTCGGTAATATTTTTAGAATTTCGAAATCACGAAAATATTTCGAAGCAAATTTTAGAATTTCGAAAGTGAAAAAATGTTTCGGTAATATTTTCAGAATTTCGAAATCACAAAAATATTTCGAAGCAAATTTTAGAATTTCGAAAGTGAAAAATTGTTTCGGTAATATTTTTAGAATTTCGAAATCACAAAAATATTTCGAAGCAAATTTTAGAATTTCGAAGATAAAAAATCGTTTCGGTATTATTTTCAGAATTTCGAAATCACAAAAATATTTCGAAACAAATTTGACAATTTCGAAATGAAAAAATCGTTTCGATGCAAAATTAATTAGTTTGAAATTATTTCGAGCTTACCGAAACAAAAATAGAGTTTCGAAAACTTTTTTTTTTATCGAAAATTCAACTTTTGCTTCCGTGAACAACCTTATATTAAAGATTAAAATTGCGTTCGTTCCTAAAATTATGCGCGTTCCTAACGTAAAAACGTATCAATTAACGTTACTATTTAAATTGTAAAATTAAAATTCTGACGAGTTATTGATTCAATTGAATTCTAAACTTCAATCCATTTGCTAGAAAAGTTCGTTATAACTGACGTAAATCAATTAATTTTCAATAAAAATTACGAGAACCATCAAATAATTTATTACGATTGTTTCCCGTTAAATTGACATAAAATTTCGTAACTGACTATTTAATAACTACCATCGAATATATCTCTGCAAACCGAATTGTTACTAACGTGCTTTTAAAGAATATTATAAACGTACGTTGGAACAGTTTGATAACTGTTACTGAGATTGTTATAAAAATGTTTAGAATTTTAAATTATGTGAAAAACATTAGTTTATACATGACTTTTCTAACAACAATCAAAACTTGCCATTTGACAGCCTTAGCCTAGTTTTTATCGTATCATTTTATCTGTTTTGTAGTCTCTGTTGCTGAGAACTGAGAATATGAAGTGCTTTGAGTAGAAATTGTTCCTTTGATGGAGCCTTTATATCTGTCTCTTCCTCTTAATCCGTAACTTCAATTTTCCCTCTCCCTTGGAAGGAAGAGGGAAAACACTTCATGTTCAGCTTAACGAAGACCATTCTTTGGGCTGTTTCAGGCTTCACTTTCGTTCTATTTTGGGTAATGATTATTCTAGCCTGTGAAAAGGCCTTCTCTAAACTTCATGACTGGGTAGAGTACACAAAAATGTGCGCACCAAAGTAGCAAGCAATGGTGAGTGCTTCTTATTTGAACTCTATCAGTCCAGAGGGTCATCCTTATGTTTTGTGAATATTTTATCCACATTGCCCTGAAAACTACGGGTGAAAATGCTGGATTATTGCAATAACATAAAGAGACTGTATTTTTTTTAATACAATGAAAGGTACTTGAGTGAGAAAATAGACATCAAAATCATTAGTTCTGTGCACTTATCTTAAAATAGTATACTGGAAATTTTTGAAGCCAATTTAGTCTACCAAGACGGCAGCTATTAATGGAAGGCTTTCGAAGATAAGTAATGTGTGTGTGTATATATATATATATATATATATATATATATATATATATATATATATATATATATATATATATATATATATATATATATATATATATATAATTTAACATGCATACATTGTGTAACATTTCATATTTGCGATTTTTACTCAATTAAAAGCATTTGACTTATGGGAATGCTTATTTAATCATATAACCAGTCTTTGTTTTGTTTAAAATAATTATCTTCTCCACAAGTCAAAAATTGTAATTTATATGTATAAGCTTAATTGAACTAGCCTCTGTTAATTAAGTTAATGTTGAAGAATCCACTCAGACGTTAAAAATAATAATAATAATTAAACAAATTTTTGATAATTAAAATTATTATTATTAATAATTTTTTGAATAATTAAAATAGTTGTTGAAGCATCCACTCAGACATAAAGAAAAAAGAAAAAAAAAAAAAAAAGAAATCCAAATATGATTTAAACAAAAGCATAATTATTTTGTCAACTTAAAATATAAGATGGTAAAAAAAACTTTAAATCGATTATAATATAGATCTAATCGATATCATCTCAAAATGATAAGTGGACTGTATCCAGTTTTTATTTTAAGATTTAAGGTGATTCTATATAATAATCTCATTTTCATAAAAAAATTGACTTATTAAGTCTTTTGAAAATCGTCTATTGACAAGTAAAACTCATTAAGTGACACTGCAGCAAATTGCACTTAATGAGTTTTACTTGTCAATAGACGATATGTTTCCGCTAATATCTTTTGCTTTTTTTTTGGCATTTGAAATGAAATTGAAAATGTTTTTACTCTGTATAATTGCAATTAGCTTGTAAAGAAATCGTGAACTTACAATTTTGTGAGTTCAATTTCTTACGAAAAATTTTTGGCATTCTAAGAGAAGGCTTTAAGCAACACATTGAGAAAAGCATTCCATTTTACACTGAGAAAAAGTATTGAAAAAATAACAATGCAGGCGCGGATCCAGGAATTTGTAACTGTGTGGCCATATTTAATTTTCACGGTTGAAACTTTGAAAAAAGATCGATATTTTAATATTTTTTCACAGCATTTATTGATTGAATAAAAAGTCGGTAACGTATTGTAAGAACCGTTGTGGCTATAGCAGGAATCTCTATAGCCAAAATCCGTAAATTACGGCGGATGAATTTAAATTTTTAGGGATATTTAAGCGAAAAAACCCATAACTAACGTGGCTGCCATTAAATTTAAAATATGTGGCCATTGCCATAATGACCACCCCTTACATGGGCGCCTGCAATGCTTCATTTTTCGTCAAAAAAAAGCATTAAGTATGTTGAAAATAAACTTTCTATAAATGTTAGGGTGTGCTTTAAAATTATCAAGAAGATTGTGAGCATTTATTCGATTTAGTCAACCAAGTTCATTTGGATTTTTATGGCGATGCTAAGCTTTTACTCAAATTTTATAAGGTTTATCATTTTTCCTTTTTTTCTGACCTTTTTGACGCATATATATATATATATATATATATATATATATATATATATATATATATATATATATATATATATATATATATATGGGTCAAAATTTATTTGTTGAACTTAATATAATATATTGGATTAATAAATTAATTTAGTAAATATTTTATATAGCTGAATAAAATTCGATATCATTTTTTAATTTCCAGTTTATAAAAGTGCATTTTGATTATTTTTAGACTAAAATTTTAGAAAATAATATTAAATGTCAAGGAAATGTGATTTATCACTAGAAAGGTGTTCTTCAATTGTTGCTCTGGCAAATGATGGTTGTTCTACAAGATATATTAAAAAATTCTCGAAAATACCGCAATCAACAGTGAGTGATACAATTTGTCGGTTTAAATGTACTGGTACAAATAAAGATAGGAAAAGAACTGGACGTCCCTGCAAAACATTAAAGGCTGAAGACAAGTCAATTATACTCTCATATAAAAGAAATAGAAGATTAACAGCCCAAGAAATGAAATCTAAGTTCAATACTGCTCAAAATAAAACTACAGTAAGACGTCGCTTGAAAACTGTTGGCTTAAATGGGAGAATAGCTGTTCGAAAACCTCTTCTAAAAGCAATAAATCGAAAAATGAGGCTTCAATGGGCTCTAGCACATTCAAATTGGACAGAAATAGACTGGCGAAATGTATTGTAGACGGACGAATCCAAATATCTTGTTTTTAGAACAAAGCGACTGATCTATGTGCGATGAACAGCTACTGTAAAGTTTCATCCACAGTGTATACAGTCTACTGTCAAACATAGTGAAGGTTCAGTAATGGTGTGGGGCTGTTTTGCTTTTAATCAGGTTGGTAATCTCGTGAAAAAAATGGAATTCTCGATAAAAACGGATATCATAAGATATTATGTAGACATGCCGTGCCTAGTGGAAGGCGTCTAATTGGCCACGGGTTCACCAATTCAACAGGATAATGATCCAAAACACACATCTAAATACTGTACAAACTATTTGCAAAAAAAAAGATGCTCGCGGAGAACTCAAAATTATGACATGGCCCTCACATTCCCCTGATCTCAACCCAATTGAGTTACTATGGGAACAACTGGATCGTGAGGTAAGAAAAAAGTGTCCTACATCAACAAATCATTTGTGGTCAATTTTGCAACGAGTGTGGAAAAATATTTTTCTAATTTATTTAGATAATTTAATCAAACGTATGCCAAAACTTGTTTGTGCAGTAAGGAAAGCAAAGAATGGATTTTTCGTTCGTGTTATATTATATATTGCATAAACTTGTTTATTTTTATCATAGGTTTAAAGACGTTGATTAGTTTGTAATTATTTGTAATGATATTTGGTTAATTGTAATTTATTAACTTAATTTTGTATATACTTTTTTACAAAAAACAAACAATATATATATATATATATATATATATATATATATATATATATATATATATATATATATATATATATATATATATACATATATATATATATATATATACATATATTCATTATAGAGAAAAATAATCAGGACTCTTGTTTGATTATTTGATTATAGAAAAAAAATTGAGAACCAATTTTTGAGAGATAAAATGTCAGGGAAATGGGATCCAGATTTTCAATTAAATATCCTATACAATAAGCTACCTATTGAGAATGGTAAAAGTATTCCAATTGGAAGTAGAGGGCGAAATAAACTTAACATTCCACCAAATCTATTAGTTGTTCCAAATGTTGAACTTGAAAGAAGAGTTAGTGGAAGGGGAAGAGGAAGGCAATTACAGGAAAATAAAAAATTGCTATCTCTAAATGAACCTAGCAATCTATCATGTATTGCAGACTCCTCTAAAGCAGAATTTAAAAAAAATCTTAACTATGCTAGTGAAGTGGATTATCCATTTATGTCTGTAAACACTTATCAACAATCCAATCCTACTTCAAAACAGAAAAAGAAATCAGTTTTAAACACAAAATCAGTTTTAAACACAAAACCTGCAACACAAAATGTTCAACCTATCTCAAATAGCAAAAGAGAAGATAAAAATTCTGGTTCTTGTCTTAGGAATGTTAAAAGTGATCAACTAAAAGATGTATATATGCCTAAAGAAATAAATTTAAATGAATTGACTAATTTTCAAAATGAAAACATTGAAAACAGTTCTGTTCTTGTTAATGAAAAAAGAGTTTTAAATGTATCCAGTCAACTTGCAAATAGCTCTTCAAATTTTGAAAAAATTGAAGAGCACTCAGACATTTTGTACAAAGAAAACATACCTTTCAATAAATCAAATCAAATAGAAACAGAGTTCAAAAATCAAAAAGAAGAATCATCCTTTTTTAAAGAAGTTGTAGATAAAGATATTGTTTTGTGTAAGGAGAGTGAATCAGTAATGTCAAACGATAACAACTTAACAAATCTTAAATGTTCAAGCGATGCAGTGAATAATGTAGCAAATGATAAAATTGAAATTACTTTTGAAAATATTTCAAGTATTGAGTTACTAAAAGATGGAAATAAAGATGTTGTTTTGTGTGAAGAGGTTGAATCAAAAATGCTTCATAATAATTTAATTGATCTTCAATGTCTGAATGATGTAGTAAATGATCCAGTAAAAATCACTTTAGAAGATAATTCAGGTATTGAGTTTCTAAAAGATGTAGGTAAAGATGTTATTTTATGTGAGGAGATTAAATCAGAAATACTTGATAGTAGTGACTCAATTGATTTAAAATGTCCAAATGAAGCAGCAAATGATGCAATAGAAGTCACTTCTGAAGATATTTCAAGTATTGAGTATCTAAAATCACTTCTAGATCCAAAATACTATGTTCTTATTGAAAACTTACCCCAAGATGCAGATGAATTAAGTTTTAAAGAAGAAGTGAATTCATTTGGACCAACCTTATCATTTCGAATTCATTATAAACCCAAGGAGTGTGTAAAAATTGTTCTGGTTAAGATGACTAAAAAAAAAAACTGTGATTGGGTTGTTTCCTGTTTAGAAGGTTCAGTTTATGCAAACAGCCAGAAAAGAATAAGTGCTCATAAAGTTATTGATATTTTAGATGGTAGAAGCTCAGAGGAAGCTCTTTAGATTATTTTGTATTTCTTCATATTATTGTCTACTATTTATTTTTTAAATAAACATTTAGTGACAGAAAAAAAGAATGGTTTAATTTGTTTTGAATTTCAAATTGAGATTTTTAAATGGCCTTTTGTATTTATTTCAAAAAAAATTATTTCCCTATATAAATATATTATCATTAAGAAAATAATCTTGCTTTATTTAAAATTTGACTTATGAATACTTTAGTATGAAAATAGTTAACTTTGTAAGAAAAGTTTTTTCTGGATAAGAATAAGTATTTAGTGTTAACCATTCTAACTGATTTAGTGTTAACTTTTCTTAACTGATTTAAATTTTTGAAACCAAATTTAAAATAATGTGCTAAATTTTTGCCATTAACTACCATATTATTATGTATAAAATCATGTTATGCAATCTATGAATGAAAGTACATAATAAATGTTTTTTCTATGAATTTTGAGAATTTCTATTTAGCTATTTATTGAATGACTACTGAATCAAGCTGTTCAAATAAGTATGATCGAACAAATGATTTAGTATTTAAACAATATAAGCGATACAAGAAAAGGAAACCACCACCTGATTTTAGTGAGGTAATTGATTTTCATCAGCCAGAAAAGTTTCGCTCCTTAGTTAAAGAATGTAATGTAGAAAGCATTATGCCAGATGTTGCCTTTTGCAGGGTTGGTTTAAAGCATCCAAAATGCTGGAAAGTATTTGAGTTACTATCTTGTCCAGGTTTTTTTGTGATACAAAATCCTTTTTTATGCTATGGTGCACAAAGTCATTGGGTTAAACAATCCTTGACAGAGTATACAAAGAAACCATACCCATGCAATTTAGATGCATTAATGACACTAGACAACAAAAAAACATTGTGGGATATTAGCCTGGAGTAAGACTTTTTTGTTCTTTAATAGTTTATTCTTGTGAGAGTTTTTTTTTTTTTTTTTTTGCTACAGTTATCAGTCAGTTATAATTTCTCTTAGAAAATCTGATGATAACTCATTTATAAATCAGTTGCGCTGGACACACATTGGATACCATTTTGATTACAATATAGTTGACTACAAAGCAAAAGAGTACTATGGTTTCCCAAGTGACCTGGCTGAACTCACAACAACTATTGCACAGGTTTTTAATTTTCAAAATTACATTGCAGAAACTGGTATAATTAATTATTATCCTGAAGGCAGTAGCATGGGTGGACACACTGATCATTATGAGGAGGAACTATCTCAGCCATTAATATCTTTTAGTTTTGGACAGTCAGCAGTTTTTTTAATTGGTGGTTGTACAAGGGACATAAAACCAGAAGGTATTTACTGTTTAATTTGCAATCATTATCTTATGTCAGCTAAATTACCTTTAATAATTATTTTGTAAATGCTTCAAAGTATTTTTCACTTTTTTTATACTTTTATACTTGTAAAAGAAAAAAGCTAAGTAATAAAAAATACAAAAAAACTAAGTTTAAATATTTACGAATTAAAGAACTCATTAATGGCATTTACTTGTACTTAGTTTTTAAGCTAAATATTTGAATATTTAACATAAATTCTCCCTATAAAAATATGTATTACCCACCATAAAAAGTTAACTAAATACAATGTCAGATAAACTAAAATGATTTTTTAATGCTATAATTTTATAAAAATGAAAGGAAAAAAATGTTGAATATGTGAGAGGAATGTGTAAATTGTGATGACAGCCATCAGAAGTCTCATACAATATGTAAAATTCCTTGTATAGAACATCAGTTTATGAAGGCTGAGAGAGATAAGATAGGTAGTATCTATAGGTAAATGAAATGTTATGAAAACCTTTTAAGATGAGAATAAAAGGATTATGGAAGAGGAATATCCAGTCTATGTCATTTGATGGGAGAGAAGACAGCTTTTAAAACTGTCTTTAGTGAGAACTGCATCCAAAGGAAATCAAAGAAGACTATTATTCTTTTTCTGAACCAGGAGGAAAGAAGTGATATGACATTTTGTTAAACATTGCTGATCAACTGCATCAATTGATAAAAGAGTATTGACTTCAGATGACATTACTAGCAGTTAAAAATCGGTGTGTGTGCATGTATTTTGTTTGTTAAATGTTGTTATAATGTAGCATAGCCCTGAACTATAAACAATTAGTAAAAAGCTTGGGGTTAAGCTTATTTAGATTACATTGGCTTTGGACACTAATGTACTACCACTTAGCCACTTGAAGATCACTTTTAGATGGCAAAACTGTTTCAGAAAACAAATTCAGTGATAATATTCAAAATGTAATTAGCTAAGCAGAAAGTCTGCATATTGCTTAATGTATACCTTGTAGATCTTGAGGAAGAATTTCTTAACTCTTTTTTTACAGATCAAAAGTACATATATAGAATATCTAAAAATTATAATAAGCACTTTTTCTGACAATCTAAAAAAAAATAGCTATCTGGTCCACATGCAAGATGGGTAGTATGAGCTAGTAGACTGCTGAGAACTTGGTTCTCTCCGCACAAATTAGAAGACTTTGAAGAATTTGAAACTACTAGTACAGTTCATAATCAGAGTTTATTCAAACAAAATGGTCTGAGATTAAGATATGAGATATGAGATTAAGATATGAGATATGAGATTAAGATATGAGATACGAGATTAAGATATGAGATATGAGATTAAGATATGAGATTTTAATTAAATAACGTATTAAGTTAAGACACTGTTACACAAAGTTTTTTTATTTTGCAGACTAAAAACAGCTGAATTCAAGGATTACCACACATCCTACTTCAGCTATCTCTGGTCAAAGTTTCAGAACAAGTCAGATCAAAATTTGTTATGCACTTAGTTCAGCTTTACTCCTCAGAATAACGATACTGAAAACATTCTACAAACTATACTTGTATCTCTGACAAGACAGAAAAGCAATTTGCAGTGCAGAAAATACTTCAGAGAAATAATAATCCAGAGAAAAAGAAAAAATTCCACCAATAAATTCTGGTGCTGAAAATCTAGATGAGCTTGTTGATTGGGAAGAAGTTTTAAATGAACCTGTTTTGACGCGCTTATTAAATGAGGAAAACATTAAATTTTAAGACACTCCTATGTCAGTTCCTCAGTTCCGTGTTTATAGTCAAAGTGTGGTAAGAGGGTTGTTAAAGTAGTTACAAAAGCATCAAAAGTTTTTTTTGATTCGAGCGAAAAGATGGTTACATAAGAGAAAAAAGGATCATAGAGACATTACCAGGAAATTATTCAAGAAAAGACTTCCTGGATATTTTAAATATTTTGATATGTTTAAAAAGATATCCAAACATTTTTATAAAATGTGAAAATTCTTATAAATATTCATGCAAATAAAAAAAATAGATTAGCAGTATAAATTATTCTCCTCCTCTATTGAAGGTAATTGTAACATTAGGATAATATGGCTAACATCGAAGTATGCTACTAAATCTTAGATGATCAATAAAAGGTTTTAAGATTATTCTATATTTACAATCTTAGCTAAGCATGTTTTTTGGATTTCATATATGTATGTATGTATGTATGTATGTATGTATGTATGTATGTATGTATGTATGTATGTATGTATGTATGTATGTATGTATGTATGTAGATAGATAGATAGATAGATAGATAGATAGATAGATAGATGTGCTGACATAGAAAGCCCTAAAACTAGAAACATTCTGGCTATGTACTTAACTTTATAAATTTTATTGTACGTTCAAATTTTTAGCTTAATTTCCATTCTCACTAAAAAAATATTTCGTTGATTTTATTAAGGTATTTGGGTTCGAACCGGAGATATCATACTTATGACTGGTATTTCACGAACTGCATTTCATGCAGTTCCTTGCATCGTTACCAAGCCTCAACAAACAATGCCACACGACATAGGTACACCATGTCAGTTATGGGAAACTTCTACAACGGAAACATCTGAAAAATGCAAATGCGTTGACGTTAGTCAACATTTGTGGAAGAATGCTTTAAATGACTCGACATGGAAAGAATTTGCTGAATATATTTCAAGTACCAGAATAAATATCAACATTAGGCAAGTTCACAAGTTTAAAAAAATAAATGAACAATGATTACCAATATTTTTGCATGTGTCTAAGCATTAAGCATAGCTTACAAGTGAAAGACGATGAAAATCAATTTTCCTACATGAATTTCACTCAAATTTTCTGTTTAGGGAACAAATTTTTTAAATACGTTGCTTAGAAGCAACTTGCAAAAAAATTATTTCAGTATTAAGAACAGTCCGGAATGATAATGACCCGTGAAATATTTTGAGAACCCCTTAATAGATTTTGATTGTTTTTTTGTTTTAAAGTTAATTTCCCCATACAGTAAAGTCTTAAAAACATCGTCTTCAAGCTGATCATTATAATTTTTCAAGTGCGGACATGAGCTTTTGGACGACTATTTTCGTAAAATTTCGTGATGCCACACCCCAAATTTGGCAAAATTGCTTGATATCTGCCTTAATATTGTCCTTCTTATGCAGCTCACGTTTTTTACTTGCCCAAAGTTTCTAATTGAACGAAGTTTTGGCGAGTGGCTGGTTTCATTTTTTTAAACAAAATTGACGCCATTTTGTTGATACCATTCGATTGCACTTTTTGAATAATGGCAGAAACAAGATCAGGCCAGAAGACAGGTGAATCATCACGGGTTTTGTTTCTTTCAGAATTGTATTAAATTTCTGGCCTGGGTGCATCGAACAGTTGAGTTTGCAGTAAGTTTCATCGACTATAATGCTCTTTTGATTTCCTTAAAGCTTTTATGTTAGCAGTTTACGACCGCGTTTTTGACTTTCGCTGAATTGCCGTTGGGATCTTCCAGGGAATTTCTGTTTCCTGTATGTCTTGTAGCCATGTCTCTTTGATTTCTTGGATTTTCGACTTGAGAACACCTTTCTTTTTTGTGAGGAGGGAGAAAAGCTAAAAATAGCGAAAAGACGTACGTACAGAGACTTGTTCACCCTGTCATATAGGTAAACGATAACACGATAAAACGTAATTGAAAAAAAAGTTCAAAAAGCGTACACGCAGAGACTTATTTACCTGTCAAGTAAATTAATGAATAAGTAGATATAGCAAAGAAACAAATAATAGTGGAGAACTATAAAAGCTCAAAAATAGAGTTACGAAGGACTTGTTAAAATATAAAAATAGAGTTACAAAGGACTTGTTAATAAACAAAAAGAGAGAGAAAAGTACTCCTTATGAAATGAAGGAGCGAAAGGACTTCTGAATAAACAAAAAAGAGTGAGAAGGACTTGTTATTGAACAAATCAAAAAGAAGGAGGAAAAAGTCCTCTTCTTATATAAATGAAGAGAAAAAGTCAGAGTTTTTAAGGAAGATTATGAAGAAGAATTTTTAGAGAGAGTTTTTAATATTGAAGAATTTGAAACTGTTGATAAAACAGAAGTAAAGAAATAAATAAAAGTCAGAAGAAAAATTGATTGAAGAAAAGTAAGCAGAAGTTTCGCCGTTTTTAATAAAAAATAAAATGAAGAAAGATATTTGTTTAAAGCTAGAAGAGCCAAAGAGGAGTAATTGATATAAACAGTATTGAGCACAGCAAGAACCGCAAGAGAATATTATTTGTATTTTATAACGTAATGAATAAAAGATTGCTAACCATTACACACTAATAAACGTTTATCCCGCCATCGGAAATTGCGTAAATGCGTAAATTCCGATGGGAGTTTATAAAGGTGACTCCGATGTGATTTAATCTTTTTATCTTCCGATATTTTCCGATGGTTTGTGGTGGCTTGGAAAATTTTACTGTAATTTTGCGAAAACTTCGTAATTATAGATAATACATCGGAAATACCACAATATTACGAGTTTACACTTTAAATACGATTTATTGTGAAATTGCGCAAAAATATCATACGATAATGTGTAAATCTCGAAATAAATCGGAGAGTGCGTGAAATTCTCCCCATCGGCCTCGGACTACATCGCACCTCCGATGTGATACCATTCCTCACCATCGCATCACATCGGAGTCACCTTTATAAACTATTTCTCACATCGGCATTTACGCATTTACGCAGTTTCTGATGGTGGGATGCTCTAGTTTATTGCATTATCTTAGGAAATAAGTTTCATTTAAAGGCCAATTTCCACGGAGCGAATTATTTTGTGCGACGCGATTTTTTTCGCGGCTCGTTTTTCGACGAATCAGAATATTAATTTCCACCATCAAGTTGGCACGCTTATTTTTTTGCTAGAAAACATGTTAATTAACAAGAAAAAGGTTGTTATTGATTAGTAGAAAAATAATTACTTTTAAGATACTGCAAATAAAACGAGAAAAATTAAAGAAACGATTTTGGGTAAGGAAAATTTATGCCGAATGCCTACAGAAAGGAGAGTTTCATTTATTAGTACAAGATTTACGTTTGCACGACCAGGAATATTTTTTTAAGTATTTTCATGTCTCCAACAACTTACGAAGAGTTGCTTGCGTTTGTAGCGCCTATCATTGTGAAACAATGAACTATAATGAGAGATCCTGTCAGCCCAAGTGAGAGGTTGGCCGTAACACTTAGATTCCTTGTAACAGGAGATGCTCAGTGTGCTATTGCTGCAAGTTACAGAATCAGTGCTTCCACTATCAGTAGAATTATTACTGAAACGTTTGCAGCCATTTGGAATTCTTTGAAAGAGAGAAATTTTCTACACGTCCCATCAGAAAAACATGAATGGAAGTCAATTGCAAAAGAATTTGAAAATATTTCGGATTTTCCGCATGCTATAGGTGCAATAGATGGCAAGCACATTATCCCCATAATGGAGGGTCAGAATAATTTAACTATAAAAAAACGCATAGCATTGTCCTTCCAGCAGTTTATAATGCTAAACACCAATTCACTATGGTAGACATTGGTGATTCGGGAAGACAGAGTGATGGTTGTGTTTTTAATAGCTGCTATCTTGGTTATGCAATTGAAAATAATAAATTAAATTTTCCTGATCCCAACAATATTGGTAATTCTGAAAAAATACTACCATATGTTTTAGTTGCTGATGATGCTTTTGGTTTAAAAAAATACATGATGAAGCCGCATCGTAATAAAAATACTCCTTTAGATCAAAGAATATTTAATTACAGACTTTCAAGAGCCAGAAGGGTTATAGACCAGGTTATTGGAGGAAAGATAATTTACGTTCCGCTGCACTTCAACCAATGACACAATCAGGTTCTAACAACTACTCAAAAGATGCAACGCAGGTTAGAGACGACTTTAAAGAATTTTTTAATACACCAGAAGGAGAGCTGGAATGGCAATTAGACTTAGTAAATAGAAACTCATAAATTTGAAAAAATATCAACCAATCAGTTCCTGTCTGAAATTAAAAGTGAGTAAAAAACTGTAAATTATTACTTTTTGTAAAGTTTCTGAAGTTAAAGTAAAAATATTGTTACTCTTAATAAAAAAACAAAGTCGTTTACATTCAAATGTTTATTTGTGTAATGCATTTATATTTGCATAACTTTGATTACACATAAAAATAAAGCATGAGAAAATAAAAAAGAAGTCATGAGATAAAAAGCATCTTCATAAATTTTAACCATATAGTTTCAGGGTAATGTCTAACAACTTTAAAGCAAAATATTATGACACTTTTAAGCTAATATTATTTAAAGACAAATATTATACAGTTGATTAATAAGTAACAGTTGAAATGGTGGAATTCATTTGCAAGGTTAACTTTTAACAGTTGGCACATATGCTTTTAATCATATATTAACTACTGTATCACACTTCAAAAATAGCTTTAAATTTTGAATTTAAAAATAATTTTCATGTTAATTTAAAAAAATCAGTTCATTTAAAGAAGTATTTCATGGAGCATATAAACCTAAAGGTTTTAATATATATTCATATATATATATACATATGAATATATTAACCTAAATTTCTTCTTGTTCACCGTATTTCATATTGAAAAGAAGTGTTTTTATTTTTATTATTGCCCGTCTGAGAGACATCTCTGTCTCTTAACCACTCCACTAACGGGTTGTTATCGGCCATTTTTAAATTTCTTTTCTTTTCAACAATTTCTATGTGTTTGTTTTTCAACACGATTTCTGAGTTTGCATTTTTTAAAGGATCTGATTGGTTCCTTACTTAAGCGAATAAATTCGCCACCAATAAAGTTGAAATTTATCCAACTTTTTTGCGAAACGAAAGAAATCGCCAGGCGATGAAAAATATCTTTGTACGCATGCTCAGAAACATTCGCGGCAAAAAAAATCGCGTCGCGCGAAATAATTCGCTCCGCTTTAAGAATCGACATTTTGTTTTTTCGTTAATAACGAATAATAGAATTGAAGACATAAGTAAAATACAAAACTCCATTTTTTTACACAAATAAAGGTGTTTAGTAACTAAGCATACAGCACGTTCAGTAAAAAAGGGGATTGATAATCGTTTAGTCGACGTTTTAAAATTTGGCCTGTCTAAAGTACTAATCTTTATCATATTGAGAACGTATATGACTACAGAGAATGTAAAACCCTGAAAAATTTGAATGAACTGTGGGGGGCATTAGTTTAACACGCCATTTGATCAAATCTATAATTATTTACAAATGGGCTAATTTTTGTCAAGAAAAAAAATGAATTTGAATTAAAAGATAAAGATTTGATTTTTTTCTGGTGAAAAGGAATCTTTATGTGGCATTTAAGTTCGTACAGAAACATTCCACAAACTGTTTAAAACTACTTAAAAATTTTGTTAAATTTATAGAAACTGATAATTTTTTTTGGCTAACGCATAAAAATGCAGATTATAATTCAAATTTTGAGTTTGGCAAATAAGGTAAGAGCAGACATGGAAGGGGCCGTAGTAATATACTGCAGATCCTCATTTATTGTCAAATCTTTGTCAATTAAAAATCAATTCTTGTTTGTCGGAGACAGATTTAACCATAGGTCCAGGAGATAAAAGGTTGCTATAATTTATCCAATACCAAAAGGGTAATAAACAAACAGACAAACAAACAAAATTACGAAATCGTTGAAGGTACCAAGAATCTTGATTTTGTGAGCAGCTCATTCAAATATAAAATTCTTTAAACAATTTTTGTACAATCTATTTTACTTTGATCTAGTACAGACATTAATCAGAACTATCAAGGAAACACCCAAGCGTTGTTCAATATCGCAGTAGGAGTTATGCTCTCTGCTGACGGTCCTAAAAAAAAATAAAAAAAAGAAAGAAAAAGGCAAATATGAATTATTACTTTATTTAAATATGCCGAACTGAAAAACAGCATGCTGGATTATACCGGATATTACTGAAGAGTAAAATAGACATTACCGTCTGCAGGAATAAATTGAGTTACGGGCTTGAGAGGATTGAGCATTGCCATAAAAGATGGAAAATCTTTCTCTTTTTGTTTGCGTTTTACCTTAAGAAATAAAATCTCATTAAACAAAAACATGAACTGAATATCATAATTCAAACTAGTAACACGAACCTTAAATGTCAAAATGAAACGTGAATAATTTTTCATTAAACACACAACATGGATCTTTGAACAGTCAGTCAATAGAAATAAATCATTATACAAAATACTTGCTTACATGCCGGACATATAAGCAGTGATGTAACTGGTGTGCTGATGGTCTATTAAAGTAAGAATAAGAATACTTTTAAATAATTAGTAAAAAGTTACAAATAACCAATTAAAAAACAATAAAATTTAGGAATAACCAATTAAAAAACAATAAAATATACCAACAAACAATTAAAAAACAATAATATGGGAATAACCAATTAAAAAACAATAAATAGAAGAATGTTAATGCGGAAGCGATAAAAAATAACCCAGTTATATTTATTATTGTATTATACTAATCTCGTAGTGAAGAGCGAGATCTCATTTCTTGTTCTCTGGAGAATAAATCTTTTTCAAAAAACCGAAAAAAACAACTTATGTGAGCCAAACAAGAACTTCTAAAAATTTTTTCGTTTTATTGTTAAATTTAGCATTTTGTTATTATTAAATTGTTAAATTTAACTGAACTGGTTTTAAAGTTATCTTTTAAAATTTTATTTCTCCAACAAGAAATTTTTTTTTTAATGTTTGGGAAATTAATCAGCCTATATAAATATTTTTGATTGTTAAAAAAAAAAAAAATTTAGTTTCGTGAGAGTAGGTTGTGAAATTAAAATTCTAATAGCAATATAAAATTCTAATAGCAATATTAAAATTCTAATAGCAATTATAACGAACCAGTTTAGAATGTCAAAAAGAAAAAAACTTGAATTTGGATTATTATTGGAAATTTCAGTCATTGAAGAGTTTAATTCTAAATCCTTGAAGAAAGCAGTTACATAGGACTGCATCTATATTATTTCAGAAAATCAATTTTTTTTTTTCCACTGAGGATACTTATTCATTAAAATCTCAACCCACTGACCACTAGAGAATATTAAAGGGTGCTAACACTTTCTTGAAGTCCCTGGAAAATGCAATAGAATTAAGGAGAATAAAGAAAATATCATAAAACCAAGAATCATATGCTTGCTAGCTCACATTTTGTGTAAGGCATTAGTATTTTACAATCGATAGTTTAAGAAATTGCGTTGCCAAAAATAATAATCCCTCAAATATGCCAGAAGCTAGACATATTTAAGACTTCTGGCCTATAAACCATGTCAACTCTGTGGTTCATTTGCTAAAATTCTTCAGAATCATCTTGAGGTATGGTTTTCTCATTTTCATACTGAAAGCTAACTATTCAAATTCTTTATTTAATGCCAATTTTTTTTTTTTTTGGACTACCAATATAAAGTTCAGAACTTGAATAGGTTGCCTCCAACTTCAAAATTAAAAAAACCTCATCTCAGCTGGAATGAATTTCAGTCTGAACATCTCCCAGATCCTTTAAAAAGTTATAAAACCCTAGACCAATGAAAAACATATGGGTCTAGTTTACCTAATCTCACTTCACTGACACAACGATTTCTTCCGATTTCATCTAGTTCAACAAAAACTCAGTTTGTGAATTTGTTTTGTGTATGTTCATGTTTTCTTAGTAAAGAAAAAAACAAACAAATGAATTTCCCTTAATTTCAGTAACTTTTAGTTTATCTCTATCTTATGATATGAAATACCATAAGGCAAGATACTCCTTTCATGAAAAAAAATATATATATTCATTTGGATTTGAAAAAGATGATGTTGCTAATAGTTACAATCTGATAAAAAAAAATTCTTTCAAAAATTTTTATAAATATATATTTTTAATAACTTTTTTAAATAACTTTTTACAAATTCTTATAAAAAACTCTCCAAAAAAAAACCAAAATATTAAGTTTATTTTAAACATTCCTTAAGCATTAATAATAAAAATGAAAAAAAAACTCACCTCGCTGAAGGATCTCTCTGTACACAGGCATCAACTAACTAAAATTAGGATTTGATTATCTTCTATTTTTTAACTGCATAATTAAATTCTTCAGGAAAAAATTATAAAAATCAAAACATTTATTTTTCAAACTGTTTACAACAAAACAAAAAATTGAAGCAAAAGTAATAAAAAAGTTAAAAAGAACCTGTTGCAGGTGTTTTATTCGTTTGTGTTTCTGCAAGGTCGGTGTTACTGTTGTGTATTCAGTGTTGTCATTCTCTAATCCATCCAAAGAAGATTGAGAAGTTACAAAATCAGATTGTGAATCAAATAGCTTAGAAATGTCTGGGAACTGTGGAACGATACCACAGAGCTTTTGAAGTAGAATCTAAATTGAAAAATTATGACAAATACAGACAAATACAGCAACTATACTAAAGTAGGTAAATACAACAGGAAAAAAAAATCTAAAAATAGGCAGAGTTTTTAGAAGCTTTTTTAGATCATTTGACACTTTTCTTTAAACAAACCTCAGTTGGCTTCATGGTAAAAAATGGTACTGTACCAGTAGCAAGCTCAAAAATGGTCATTCCAAGACTATAAATATCTGATAAATAACTGTAGCCAGTAATATTCTAAAAAAATGTACACTTCACTAATTGAGAAAACAAAAGTATTCACTAATTTGCTATGATTAATTGATATTTTAATTATTTGCAGCTTACAAATATGAAATAATAAAAAACCTGTTGCAGTATTTCTGGAGAAATCCAAGGAAGCATTTGGACAGCATGTTTAGGATAATCATGAGCTATCTCATTCTCTTTTGGCAACAAAAGACTGTAGCTAAGACCTGATAAACAAACATTTCCATCAGAATTAAGAAGAATATGACTGGCCTTTATTGCTCTAAAACAAAAAAAATTAAAAAAAAAAAAAAAAAAATCAGTTGATATAAAATGTCAATAAAAACAGCATATCAAAATAATTAAATTAAATTTTAAAGTTCTTTTTAAATAATTGCTGTAAAAGAATGACAAGAAAAACATACCTGTGTATTATACCAAAATCATGGAGGTATTCTAAAGCAAGAATAATTGAGCGAATAATCACTGCCACAAGGTGTATAGGTAATCCGTGCCGGAATTCAGATGATATTAAATCATGACAAGAACCTGTAAATTAAATCATTTTCTGATCATTTTAAAGTACAAAACCTAAAAAAAAAAAAAAAAAAAAAAAAAAAGCTAAAGGATTTATAAATTATTATAAATTTGTAAGTTTCATAAAATGATTTTCCAAATAATAATAAATTAACTTTTATTTTTTAATTCTGGGAACTTTAATCGAACCAATATTTCGAACATAATGAATATTTTAGTAATCTTATTGCATGTTCTTTTTTAGAAGTGTTCCAGGCACTTTTTATGTGTCCTTAATAGTGAATCTTATTAAAAAAAAAAAAAAAAAAAAAAAAAAAAGATAGGAGCTGAAAAGTTAGGGAAACTGTAAAAGAAACATTAAACTCAGTTTTACTCTAGCTATTCTTTTTGAAACAGAAAAAAACAACAAAAAAAAAACAACAGTAGAATAAAATCAAGCAGTTATTTTCTTGGTTTTAATTAGTTATTTAATCTTTTAACCCAAAGGTTTGAACATATAAAGTTGGTAGAGCATAACTTTTAGTAAAAAGGAAAAGTTTTAAACTATTTCCAAAACACATACCATAGTTGTATAAAGGAAACAAAGTACATATGTATTCATCCTTGACAAATGCACAGAAAAATGATAAAATACCAGGACAGGCAACCAATTTCGAAAGTTGTAACTCTTTCTACAATTAATAAAAATTATTTCAATGAAACTGAAAGAAAAGTCCTCTTCACCATACTATAAAACCCATTTGGGAATTTTTAGCATCATATACAATTTTTTACTTAAAATCATTTACAGTTAAATCGTGGTATTTTGAACCTTAAAGGGATCAAGGAAATGGTTCAACAAAAAAAATGTTTAATTTAAGTGAACATTTTTCCACAATTGGTTTTTTAAGGGACCAAAGAAAACAGTTTGAGATGATAAAAGTTCAAGTTGACCAAACTTCGAGTTACTGGGATTTAACTGTAATTATTTCTTTATAATACAATATTTTTTTTTTTGTAACTAAATACCTACCAATTTTTAAAAGGAAAGGAAATTTTTATGTACTTTCCTTTTAAAAAAGTGGTAGGTATTTAGTTACGAACTAAAAACTTTGTATAGAAAATGCATAATAAATAGAATGTAAAAAACATTTAAATCACATTAAATGTTTTTTACATTCTATTTATTATGCATTTTCTCAACAAAAAAAAACAAAAAAAAAACAGTTAACGGAGCTATATATGAAATATTAAAGTTATAAGTAAAACAAATGCAAAATCAGAATTTGTTGTAGTTTTGCTCCATTAAGAAAATATATAAAAGCTAATATTATAAAAAAATACACCAAGTACTTGCAATTCTTGTAAAGCCTCAGTAGACAATTTTTCGATTTTTGTTTTCCTCATAACTAGTAGAGTTGGATCTAAAGTGTCATTTTTATATCTAGCAAAGTATAGTTCTGATAAACCAAATGTTCCATGGCCTAAATTTAAAAAAAGTCTTTCTGTACTTTTTTATTCAAAAATGCACTTTGTTAGAAGAAAATTTTCTTCGAGTTAAAATTATTAATTTTATTTCTAGTTAAAATTGTTAACTTTATTTCAAATTAAAGCTAATAAATTATAACTAGAAATTTAAAAAAAAATTGATTCATTTGGAAAATCAAATAAACTGATGCAACACTGGTAATCATGGTATCAAAGCTAAAACCATAAAACAAAGTATAAAAATCAGCTTGATGATACAACCAGATTTAATGAAGATTGGATGATTTTTAGATTATAAGACAGTGTATAGCTTAGGCTATTATAACACAGTGATTATAAGGGTATCTCTAAGCATATAGTAAAAAAAAAAAAATTTTTTCTTTCTCACTCTCAAGTTTTTAGATTTGTGGAAAAAAATTATTTAAATTCATGTGTTTTCAAACCTATTTTTTGTCACATCTCGCAGAGCACTTTTTATCACAAGTTGTAATTGTTCTCAAATACAACTTGAAGGACAAATATGACTTGAAGGAAGTATTTCAATTATTCCTCCCCAGTATTAAGTTTTTACAAAGTTTCTGAATGAGGGGTACACCATGATCAACCCTTAGATCGATAGCTATCAACCTCTTGACAATGCTCAAGGCCCCCTGAGATGATTTTCCTTCCATTTAGATGGATCCTTGGCAAAAAAGTTGATTGTTGTTGATGGTATAAAACTACTCAAAACTTAATATTTAGAAACAAAGTTAATTTAAGTTTTAGTTGATTTGGTGGATGATCTTTGGTTTCCCTTGAATCAATCTCTTCATGTGTAAAAACACTCTGATTTCAAATAGGTCTAGTCCAAATAGCTCCTAAGTTGCATTAGAAATGGCTTCATGTGGGTATCTCATAAATTCAACCATAAGTCATTGGAACTGGTCATGGAAAAATCTTAATTACATATACCTCTTGTGATTGCTATATCATCTCAAGATTATGTTAACAAGACTTCCACTAGTTGATCTGTTGAAACTGGTTGAAAATTCTTGTAATCAGTGCTCCTAAAATAATTTATGGAGCAAAAATTTCAGATCCAATAGGTCGACCATTGTCTCAAATACAGTACCGACCATTAACTCTATTATATGATGGTGACATCAAGAATAGTAAATCTAGACCAAATATTTGCTCAATGATTTTACAAGCACCTGAACAAGACACTTTAGCATCAAAGCACAGCACTACAACTCAATCAATAAAACGCCACTTCTCCAAGCACCTGATAATGGTAGTAGCTTGGGCATTGCCAGTTCCTGATGCAAGCTTTTGAACACCAAGTAGTTGCTTCACTCCAAAATTAGAATTTGAAGGCAGAACTTTAAGATTGTCTATATGAGTTGTTATATATAAGTTAAATTTGCCATCACCTTTCCATTCCAGCATACTGCTAAAGGTACAGCTACTTTGAATTTTGTATTTTAGTTGGCGTGGCTACAACAGCATAATAGGCAGTCCTGAGATGATGATCATACAGTTCCCAACAACCTTGGTTGTCTGTTTTGCCTACAAGCCAAAAGAAAATAATTGTCTTCTGGAATGGTGAACAGCATAAGAGCATCAGCATGAGCAGTATCAAATATAATATCAAATTGCTCCATGAATTTTCCTTTCTTCACTTTGTAACCTGTAGTCTGTTAAATTATGTGCTTCTACAAAACCTTCCACTCAAGGAATAACTTCTCCAACTTCTGGACACAATCCTGCTCAGAAAAACTGGGATTCTGGTCTTATTTTATATACTATTGCCATTGTCTGAACACAATGTCAACTGGCCTGACAATAAAATGGCAACTTAGCTACACAGATTGAAGGAGCACCAACATAGTAAATAAAACCACTCATTAACTGAGTTATCATTAAAGAATTTCCATAAAGCTGTCCAATTATTTTAAGAAACTGGTTTATTTGAATTCTTCTTAGTTAACTACTGGAGAGATTTTCAAAAGTTGTGCAAAAAACTAATATGAAGTTGGAGTTTACTATTTCAATGTCTACAAGGGCTGGACATCTGAATGATTATTTAATGTATAATAACATTTTGTTTCCTAAACTCCATATGTAAAATATAATGGATTAACAACAGAACTATATGCTAAAATTATTCATATCCAGGCCAAGGTTTTAATTATGCTGAGTTTTATTACAAAAGCATCTTCCTAATAAAATTATAAAAAATGACAACAACAGAAATAAGGATATATAAAATAAAATCTTCAGGTCAAAATCAAATCTTCAGATCATATTGAATGTTCCTTGTAACTTCAAGGATGTTCTAAAGCATTCTAAACAGTCATATGAAAGAACAGTTGATATGCTTTTTTTTTTTTTTTTTTTTACCAGTTTCTGGTCAATTGAAACTCATGCTTTAAAACCAAGGAATTTAATTATGACTCTGGTTGTATTTTTGTGGATGGTCAGAAGAAAAGGAACAAAGACATTTCAAAATACTTTTAAGTACCAATGACTAATATGCACAGCATTTTTAGAAATGTAAAGAAAATAAACTGCTAGCATTAATTGCTAGTATTTAGTACATTTTGTATTAAATACTAGCAATTAATAACAGCAGCTTTTTTCTTTCTTTACATTTTTAATAATACTGTAATGCTTAATTTTTTTGGTAGTTTTTCATATCATTTTTCAGGCAGAAAAGTCTTCTCTGAATATGAATAATTTTAGGCTCAATTATGCAAACCATAAAGAATATTAGAAATAACTCTAAACTGTGCACATTTCTAAAATAGATATATAGTTTCTCACTTTTTTTTTTTTGAAAATTAAAAAGTTTATAAAATTAAAAAAATTTACCCACCAATTTTGCAACCAATATCAAACATATTATCTAATGGGAATTTGGCATCCACCAACTTGGTTTGCTTAAACATGATTCCACAATTTCATTTTAATTTTAATTTTACTTCCATATTTCTTTTTTAGTTATTCTGAAAACAAGCGCTCAATTATAAGATTTTAAAAAACTGCTAGGTCATCAATTCTCAAGTTAAAGTACTACAATTAAAAAAATATTTAAAAAGGCACAAATATATCAAAAAGTTAACACTTTTTTATTAAGCAATTTATATGATAACATTTTAATAACATTTTAAGATGCTTTATTGGTACTCATCATATAGATTGTGATTGAGTAAAAAAGCTCTATTACACTTGCAGAACTTTAGTACATTTTTTTTTTTTTTTTTAAATTTTAATAGCTTAACATTTCTTTTAAATATATAAGACAATAACTAGCAGAAGAAAACAATCGAAAACAAAAGAAAACAATCAGGCTTTTACACCTTTTGCTAAATTTTTTATTTATCAAACAAGAATTATCCAAAGAAACACTTATACAACCCTTTATTATTCTGTTATATGTTTTCTTTGGTAAAAAAAACAAACAAACAAAACTATTCATTTTTATCCCATATAAAATAGAAAGGTTTGAGCTACGGTCAAACTGTCACTCTGTAAAAAGGTTTGAGCTATGGTTTATATACCAAATCAAACTGTCACTCTGTAAAAGATAATGATCATAAATGAAATGAGTTAAGAAAAAAGTAATTTATCAAACTTTAAAATAAAATTAGATGATAAAATAAGAAATTTACAACTTAGAACGCAAATAAGCAGAAAAAAAGATTACAATAAATTAAATTTATCTTCGTATAAAAAAAATCCTTGACTTAAAAATTTAAATCAATGTTCACAAAAAGAGACATAATATATGTTAAAACTGTTCAAGTGCAACCCACAAATATCTTTCTTTGATCGTCTTTTTATGAGAACATTGTCACTTGGATAAACTAAATGACAAAAATTAGTTGTAGAAATGCATAAGCATGCCTGCTGTCAATAGCATTTGGAAAAATGTTTAAATCTTCACAAAAATTTTTTAAAAAAAACCTACATCATCATAAGAAAAACTGGCATATCCTGTTTGAGTAGCATCTCGACGTCGAAAATGATCTATAAAGTTAGCATAAATATATTAACAGTAGTTCCAATAGATGAAAGTTTCTCTTCAGATTGATTTTATATGGGTGTAGTGACAAACTGCTTGTGCAAAGTCAAAACTCAAAGTATTAAAGAAAACACTACATTTCTAACCTGTTAACATTCGCAACCTTATAGCTGCAGAAACGAAATCATCAAACTTAATTCGACCATTATCAGAATATCTTTTTATAATGATATTGAGTGCTTGGGCACTTAGGTTATAACCTGGAGAAATTGATGGAAATTATTAAAACACACACGCATCACACAAATAATTTTGTACATTAAATTTATGATAAAAGTTAATTTAACGATACTACAAAAATCAGTATATAAAATATTATTTTTATAGCAACTAATACAAAATAATATATAAACTTTAGTGCATCAAGCAATAATAAGACTATTTTAAACAACTAGATACACTTAAGTATTTTTCTTACCCCAAGAAACTATAGCTTGATGCATTTCATGAGGCTCTACAGTACCAGAGCGGTCTCTGTCATAAATCATGAATGTAGACTATGATAAAACGAAACAAAACCAAAAAAATAATAATTTAATGAACAAGATAACATTTACACATTTTTCTTTAAAAACAAAACTGATAATGTTCAACTTCATTTTAAAAAAATGAAGTAAAAAAAACAAAAAACTGGAGCTTATGGTGTTGCACCAAGTATATTATGAGAGTGTTGCAACTCATAGACTAACTTAAGAAGTTTGTGGCTTTAGAGACTTATTCATCAAGTTGTTAACCTATATGGTAAAACATACAGGCAACAATATTGATAGCTACAATTTCCTTCCAAAAATGTCATGTTTTAAAATTTGATAGTAAATATTGAGATAGTAACTGAAAATCTTTTGATTTTGTTAAAATGTCTTTTAGCAGAAAAAAGTTTTAATTTGTTTGAAATAAATAAATATTCTTCATAGAATTTGTTTATAAACCTAATCACAATTTATTATTAAATTTCTACTCCGCTAAGTCCCTTACATATATCCATGGCCGCCGAGAGGGGGTGGACGAGGAAGATTCCCGGGGCCCCGCGTGTGCACAAACAATTTTTTAAAGTAATTTTTAAAATATTTAAATAGTTTTGACTTTTAAAAGATTTAATTAACTTTTATTTTTCATTTTCAATGACCAGAGCACGCTTCTTTTGGTCCTGGGTATGTAATTGATCATAATGATGGCCCCTTAAGAGAACTTCCCCGGGGCCCGAAATTTCTCTCAGCTGCTATGCATATATCCACTAATAGCAAGAAACATTCAACTTTCTATTCAAACATTTTTTTGCTTGTTTGAATCCTTAAACAAACTTGAGAAAAAAAATACCTTCCATTGATTAAGAGCACCCCACAATTCTTTGAACTCATTGAAACCCATTTTACCAGAGTAATCTCTATCAAGCATACTTATCATGATGCGGCAAGTCTCTAAACTAAATTGTTGATATGAACCAGCAATTCCTGAAGAAGTTAAGCATCTTTGTAATTCCAAAGCATCAATTTGTTGATCCTAAAAAAGAGTTTCAGGCTCTACTTTAGCATCAGAAGTCAAAGTAGAATTATAATATTTGACATAAACATTAAGCTATGTTTTTAAACAGTTTTTAACTGTTAAACAGTCTACAATTGTTACAGTCTAGTACCTGATCTAAAAATTTAAGCATGGCAGCCAACACAACAGACATTTAAACATTTGTACAACTATGATCCATTTAATATTACAAAGAAAGTATATAGAGTGGATAGATAAAATAATCCTACATGAAAAGCTTACTTACATGACCAGCCACAGCAGAGAAATATCCATATAGTGGATCCTTTTAAATAAATGTAAAATGTTAGAAAACTCAATAAAAAAGCTGAATAGAAAAATATATAATAATATATTTGAATAGAAAAATATAAAATAATATGGAAAAAATTGTTTGTAAATTAAAGAATTTTGAAAAGTTTTCTCAAAAAAATATTTTTTTACATATATTGAATAAAAAAAGTTCTTTTTAAAAAGATTCTAAATAAATAGAACCGTTCATTTTTAGCTTAAATTCTTCTTATAAACATTTTGTAAAAACTATCAAAGCTAATGAAACTCAAAAAACACTTTTATCAAAATAACTTTTTAAAATGTCATTAGTGTCTTAATCAACTAGTAAAAATTGTTACATATGCACGAAGCTCAATGTGGCAAATCAGTCCTAGTGTATTTAAAGTGATTCTAAGAGTAAAGCTTTACTTATGCAAATAAATGATAAGATAGAATTGAATTTGTATCACATTTATACATTTTACTAGCCATTTTAAAATTGTTTAGAAAATTTTAAAACTATATTACTAACAAATGTTTTTTCTTTTAAATTCTTTTAAAATACAGTGGAAAAATAAATTTAACCATCAAGATTACAGTGTGTGTGTATATATATAGTAACTCTGTTCAAATTATTTTTGAGAAATCCCAAATTTTATAAATGAACATATTTAAACTCCATGGTTAAAATAACATCTGTTGTTTCTTGTTAATGCATTTATATTTACTGTTTATTTTTTTGTTTTTAGTAATATTTGTTAAAGGCAAGATTAATTTTAGAGTTAATTTAATGAAATATAAACGATAATCAAATAGATTTATTTTACCAAAAGAAACTGTTGGTTGTGCAAAGCATTATAGTGCAGAAAAAAGACATCTTATTATAAAATTAAGAGACAAGCTTTATAAAAAGTACAACCCACTCTAAAAACTGTTAAACATGACAGAGTATAAATAAATATTTGGGTTTACTTTTTTTTATTATGACGTAAGACAAGTCTATAAGAATGATGGAGTTATGGATAAAAATATTTATCTAAAATTTTACAAAATACCATGTTGCCCTATGCAGAGGAAGATATGCTACTCAAATGGGTTTATATGCAGGACAATGACCCAAGGCATACCAGCCATAGAGTGAAAAACTTTAGTTATGGATTGACCTGTGCAGTCACCTAAATTCAGCCTGATTAAAAATCTTTGGATGGATGTAAAAGAGGCTATTTGTAGTGAAAATCAGTAAGATTTATGGAATGTTGTCCAGAATGCTTGGAAAGACATTTCTTTAGAAAGTTGTTAAAATCTGATTAACTTCATGCCAAATGGTGCAAAGCTGTAATTAAAAACCAGGGACATGCAATTAATTATTAACTTTTTATTATTGTTTGATTTTTTTTATGTCATTTTGTGATTAACAAAATAAATTATCTGCAATATAACATTAAAAATTATGAACTACTATGTCTAACCTGTTGTTTATACTTATACAATTATTGTAAAAATTTCAAAATTTTTTACTAATTAGTTTATCATCTCACATCTATTTCATTTCTAATTCAGTATTACAATTTCATTTACAGTAATGATTTAATGAAAATAAGAATAATTTACTAATTTTAATCCCACTACTATTATTTTTTCCACACTGCATATAAATGTACATACACACATGCATGCTAACACATACAATACACACACAAACATGTCTTATGTATGTAGAATAATTTAAACAGATTTTGTAATAGGAAATGGCTTACTTATTTAGAGTTAGATACTTGAAATAAATAATTTGAAGGTTGTGGAAATGTTGTTTGCAATGCTAATGGACATAAATTTTAATGAAATTTTATTTCAACTTAAAAATGTCAGTGTCAATAAAACTCATTCTTCACTTTCTAAATTTATCAAACTTAACACTTTTTTTTTTTTTAATAAGTATTATTTTACCTTAAGTATAGCATAGTCAAAACTGTTTTTATAAATGCTAATAATTGAAACTAACTGACAATTAACTCTGTTGGCTTGACAAAATAAAATAACTGAATATTATATTTGCCTAGACAACCTTCATTTTTATGTTAGATAGGCAGCAAGATAAGGATGAGCAGTTTTTTACTAATTGACAATTTGTGTCTATTTTTATTGTTAATACTACAAATTACATGTAAATAATTCATATTAAAATGTTATATTTAACCAAAAAGTTTCAAAAACATTTGTTTAAAAAAACTGTTTAACTTAACTTTGGCATATGGGATTATATATTAACTCAACTTACAATTGGACCTGCAGGGTATCCAGGGTAGCCCCCAGGAGGACCGTAAGCCCCAGGGTGACCATAACCAGGGTATGCACCCTAAAAACGAAGGTGGGAGGATAAGCAAGGCAAGTAGCTGATGAAATAAAATACGGGTTGGATAATTTAATAATATACATTATTTTAAAAAGGAAAGAAGTTACAGGATAAATGAAAAATCAATACTCTTGCAAAATAAATACTTTCAGTTTTTTAAATCAGTTTTTAATGGCTTTTATTTCAAAAGAATTATAAGAATGTACACCTATAAAGTTAGTTTTTCAATCAGCAAAAACCTACTTAATATTTATAGACAATAATTACACATATTTAATGACTTATTTAGATAATATTAGAAAAAAACCAACCGGTTGATTGTATCCTGGATATGCCATCTTTTATGAAATGCACAACAAGGCGAATGTTCAAGTTTATGGGTGGAATCGAAACAAGTTTGTGAAATCGTGCGCTTTGATTTTTTTCGGATGTGCCAACGTAACGATTATGAAAAGCCAGCGGAAAATTACAAAAATTAACTTTAATGGCATCGAATGGGGGCATTTAGAGGGGAGTTTTGACGGTTTTTTAGGATTATTGTCTGAAAAAGGCTGAAAAACTTGTAGGGAGACGGCTAGCAGTTGGTTACAAAATATCACTTGCGTAGCACTATCAATTTTTACAAACGGGCAACAGACTGTTTTTGAAGTCGGTGACCCTTACTTAAGACTTTCATATTGCCATAATTTTGAGGTAGCGATAACATTTTTTAAATACACCGTTTTTTGTTTAAAAAACGTGACACAAAACAGATAATTTAGTAGATAACAATTCAATACAAGTTTCAACACTCTTTTCATATTTAAAAATTTATAAGCAAAAATTGACAATTGCTTGAAACTTTGTCTTCATCAGTTAACTTAAAATGTTATTTATTCAATTTATTAGTTTATTCTCACGCAGACAATTAGTTCAGTAAATGCTTTAAAATGCTTTTTTTCCTATAGAACTGATGCTACAAGATTAAATAAAAATCAAATTGTCTATACTTTTGCAAAAAAAAAAAAAAACAAACAAACAAACACCATATTCGATGGTCTCTAACAAAAATAAAACTTACTTCTTCGTGTTTTTGAATTGGTGTTACTAGATTAAAAGTTTTTTTTATTTATTGCTTCGTCACTTTCATTAGGCAATAAATGCCTATCCATCCATTTCTGCGATATTGTTGACCAAATGTAAGGCTTCATTAATTTTAATAAAAAATTACTCCCGGCTTTTTTTGCAATTATTTGTGTGCTTTTTTGCACACAAACAGTTGCCAAATTCTGAGATAATGTTTGCAGTGATATCTTGAAACTTACTGCACTAGCAGTAAGTTTCAAGATATCACTGCAATTGTAGTTAACTACTGGAGTTCGTTTTTAAATTCATCACGAAACAATCTTATTTCAGAAATCAAATCTTCACTTACATCGTTATGGTTTAATTTTACTATATTATTCAGAAAATCGGACAATGACTTATCAAGAAATTATACAAGTTGTCTGGAAATAAACATGAAAACATGTCTGAGACTATTTTCTGTACCTCAAAACGGACCTTCAATTACATCATAGTTTTATCAGTTATTACATTGAAAATATTTGTTTAAAATAATTGCTCTGGGTCCATGTACCGTTAATCGGAAGTAAATTCTCTAAAAAACTCATTTTTTTTTAAATTTGCTTTGCAGTGAACTTTGAATCAATGCTACATTGCTTTGAACCTATGCCACATTTACAGTGCTTTGGAGATTAAAAACATACTTTCTTAAGAGTCAAGTAAAAAATGTTACTCATTGTATGTGATGCAAAGTAGTCTCTTTACACAAGACAATTTAATTTGCACAGACTGAAATTCACAGGAAGTTTTATGCAGACGTTTTTATAAACGTTTCCTTGTAACTTTGAAAACGATAAAGTGAAATTGTTCAATAATCTTTTTCAAAGCCATAGCATCTGACCTTGTATTGGTTAGCTACGGTTTTTTGAGAGAAAGCACTTTCGTCTCTCAATTTTACTGTAATAAATCCATATTATACAGCCTCTCTGTGGAGAAACTAGTAACTTAGGCAGCAAATGCCCATTTATAGTGGGGCTCCAAGGGTTGGAAGATAAAGATCTTACTCGAATTCTATCTTAAGGCGCTGTTGGGCTAACAATACAACAGCGCTGATAGGTATTGTCACATATGTCAAGAAACATTTAATACTGGCTAGATCTCAGGTACCACATTGCCAAAATGCACTTGTGTATTAAGATCTCCTAGAAGTGCAGTGCATGCCCGCAAATAATAGTCCGCGAAAAATTGGTTCGCACGTGCAGTATTTTAAAGGGGAGAAGAATGACTTGGAAAAACGGTTTACTGAACGGTTTGAATTGTGACTTCAAGTCGGACTCTTCTCTACATAACGCACAAACTGTGGAAACAGCGCATGCCAGGATCGGAGATGAGGTCGTCGCCGAAAAATGTAGTGACTCGGGATTCGAAGTTGCCTCTGTCCCAATTACGATTAACAACATCCTAAAAGTCATTGGTGTCGACGAGGAAGTTGAAATTAACATCTCAACTGACGAAAATTTTGTCGACGCGCCGGAAGGACCGTCTGTTACTGAGGAGGAATTAGACTTTGGAATGATACTGAGATTTATCTCACTTCACTGCGTCAAGTCAACACTTGCATATTCAGGGAGGAAACCGACTGGGAAGTAATTAAGAAGGTGGTGTTTAAGGCATCGAGAACTTCCAGGCGTTTAAGACAGCCAAGAGTGAAAATGTTAACTTGGTTTTCGCAAATTTTGAAAGCTCTGGCATTGAAATTTGTGAGTGTCTTGGCATTCTCATTGAATTTAAAAATTAAATTTTGTTCATTATTAAATTAATAAAATTTAATTCTTTTTTACTTTGATAGTTAACTACTTTCCCAAGCATAGCCCAACTGTCCCAAGTATACCCAGTTAACGGTAGGTAATCAACAAGTCTTGCGACAAAAAAAAAAGGTTCGAAAAAATTTTTTTTTTATCACTCAAGTTGATGGGTCTTAACCCAGTAAGGAGCCTAGGAAGAGTTCCCAGCTAGCCTTCCTTTTTCCACTGTCCTGAGAGTGTCCCACAGCTTTAAATGACATCGATCACATTTTGTATGGTACTTCTTTATACTTTCACACCAATGTGCTAATATTTGATATTGATAAATTATGATACTTCAAGCTAAAATATAACAATTCCGTATATTAAAATTGTTTTATTGGTGAAATTTGGTCTACTGATATTTTTAATATCATTTTATTTCACATTCGGTGAACATCATAAAGTTTTGTTTTTTTAAAATCTCGAGTGGAAAAATAATTTTCTCACGTGTCTTACTTAATTAGGGTGTATATTTATATATTGTTGCTCTAATATTTATTTTGATATAAATTTTATTGAATTCAAAGTTATTTGAATTAGTAAAAAAATTTTTTTTAGTAGTCTTTTTTGATTATTTTTAGACACTTTATGTGAAATTTTGCAATATTCTATTTAAAATACTTTAAATAAACTTAACCCCGTTTTCTATAAATTTTAATTACGAGCGTTGGAAACAAATCTTGGCGAAATCTATTTAAGTGTTGCATTTTTTTTTATCGTCGTTAAAACAAACATATTAAGTATTGTTTCATGCATAATCAAATCTCTTGAGACGCGGTAATTCATAAGCTAAGTTTAATTGCATAAAATGGATTCATACATTGTGTACCGTTTGGTCAATCTCTTTGATTTGCTTGAAGTTTGAGTAAAAAGCAGAGGACTTTTTAGAATTACTGCATTTGAATCAAAATTTTACTTATTATTTTGAAATGGTAAGAGGTTATTTTACCACTGATTTTTTAATCACGGTGTATAAATTAGGAATAATCAATCCACTTATTAATCTGGTTAAGATATTTATGGCTATTTTTGGTGATGTTATAAAATTTCAATAAACTCCATTACTGGCAATTTAAAATTAGGCTGATGTAGTGAAATACGGCATTCAAATAGCAAATCGTGTTTTTGTCGGCGGAGTTGCATTTGATGTGAGTATTTAATTTTTGTAATGAGTTTTATAAAAGTTCGTGTTTCCTTTTACGAGTTTTGGCTTTTAGAATGGGTATGCATATATATACATATATCCATAATACGGAGCCAAATATATATAGGATATTCATTATTTTCTGTCAATTTTTTCTTCATTTATTCCATAATCAAAATTTCACGTGCTTATTTTTAAATTGATTTTTGAAATATGAGTTTGTAAAATTTTTATAAAAGCAAGGAAAACCTTACAGATTGTGAGGCTAAAAGAAAAAAGTCCAGTTAAAATTTACCAAGTTAGGGCAAAGATGGAGTTGTATTAGTACTTAAAAAATCTGACAGGAAGAAATGAATATTAAAGAACAAGTTGCTTCTACATTTCTGTTTGTCGAAATTGAAGATTATTGAAAAAAATTGCTAGCTGATAAGAAATTTAAAACCGGAAAATAAACTTGCTGAAAATCATTCTGGAGATAAGTGCATCTTTTGCCTTCTAATTTTGACGGGCCTAAAAAGGAAAAGTCTTGTTATATACACCCGTTAAAAATATTCTTAACATAATTTTAAATACTTTTTTAACAGACAAAAGAAGAAGAGTTGAAGGAATTTTTTTCGCAGTATGGGAAGGTGAAGGAATGCAAGATCATTAAAGACAATCAAAGCATCAGTCGTGGGTAAATTTTGAATTATGAAAATGTTCCTTTAAATATTCTGTATTTATTTCGATTAACAAAATCAAACTTTGGAGGTTGTTACAAAATTTTTATTTTTAGTTTTGCCTTCGTCACTTTTGAATGTAAACAGGACGCAGTAAAAACGCAACAGCTGGTATGTTAGATGTTTTGTTATTAACGAATAGGCAAACCATTTGCCTCGGATTCGTTTGTTTTGTTTGTCACGGATTCATTTGTTTTGTTTAGGTCATAAAATATAATTAACTCCGGTCACAATGTCATACTAGCTCCGGTTATAAAATTTAAAAAGCTTGCTTTTAAAAAAAAGTTTTTAGGATTTTTGATTGAAATTATAATTAAAAAAAAAAAAAAAAAAAAAAAAAAGAAGCAGTTAAACAATCTTAGTTTTTAAAGTTTTAGCGGTGCATGAAAAGATCGTAAATAATGTTTCATCTAAACTTTTTAGGGTACAGTATTTTTTAATCAAAAGAAATTGAATTTGGGTCCTGCAATACGACAAAAGGTAACTTTTTTTTTTTTTTTTTTTTTTTTTGTAAGAAACAATATCGTTTTGTTTTAAATCCTCTCGGCGCTACGTCACTTTGGTGTGCTACAAAATAAATTGTGCGGTAACGCTCACTTAACATCAATATGACGTGGACAGTTTATGTATCAAACCACAAATATGTTTTGCTTATTTTTTTGTCTCTTTTAGTTGTTTCAAATTAATTTTTATAAATTTTCTGTAAAAAAGAATGACGTTATAAGACATAACATTTTATTTAAGCGTTTGAGCTTTAGTTGCTATTTAATTTTATGTTTCGAAAAAAAAAGAAAATCTTTTTCTATTAAAAAAAATTCAAGCTGATCTAGTCTGTTCTCATCTTTATCATATTTTGATGATTGACGAAATAAGTAATTTTCCCGAATTTAAAGAAAACGTTGTGTTAAATTATTTTGTATAGATATGTTAAAATATCTTTTTGGGCAAGCTGATTTTTTGCCGTAAAACGACTAAATACAGGCTCCTGGTATATATAATGTTGCATTGCGTCGAACATTAAAATAGATTCTTCTTTAACCATAGTTACAATTCTCTCTTATCTGCTTTTCACATTTGCAGCCAAGCACTTAAATCTTATCAAATTATAATTTGATAGTTAACTTAATTAGGCACAAGCAAACCAAAATTTATGAGTTAGGTTATGTATCTCTTTTTGATTGATTTAACAAGATTGTTTTAAATTTTTGTTGCAAGTCTTCTCTAAATGATATCTAATTCTTGATTTATTTCTTTGGGCATATTTTGTTAAAATTCCCATTTATTTTGATCAGTAAGCGTCTGGTGATAAAATCATACAGTTTTCTATTATCTTTTTGTAGATGATGTTGGTTGATTCAACCTTTATAGTTCTGTTTATTACTTCAAAGCTACTTTTGTCACTGAAAACTACTTGCTTTCACTTTTCCATAGACTTAGCAATTCTGTTCTTAAGCACCTTAATTTTATGAGCCTAATAATAATCTTTGAATATCATAATTGGTTTTTTAACAGCTCCATAAATACCAATGTCTTTCCTAAGTAATATTTTTCTAATTGTATTTGAAGAAGTTTGTTTTTTACAGTCTTCATTGGCGATTGGTAAATTGACAATAACCATGGATCAGCTCTTACTTAAAAAATGATAAAACTGTTCTAATGCTCTGTAGTCTTTTTTCATCTTCTGGATCTTAGGTGTTGATGAATGCCACCAGTGTTTTGAAATCTTATAAAAACAGTTTTTCTGAGGCAATTCTTGGATATTAACAACCTACTTACTCTAATAATCTATTTTTCTGTTGCTGACTTTGAAGTTGATCTTGATGTCCAGACTGATGTGTTTTAAAAAATTTATTTCATAAAAAAATGATTTCTTAGGTAAAAATTTAGGAGTAGTTTACTTTTGAACGCCCTAACATCCCCCTGCATGCTTTTTTTTTTCTTCTTCTTGCAGATTATAAAAGATTCTTGTTATAAAGAAAATAAAGAAACACTTTATACGTTTAATTTTTTGGCCAATTTGAAGAATTCCTATTTAAACTTGAAGAAAGATAAAAAGCCTGCCAAAATGGAAAAATTCACCATTTTCTCCCCTTCTTCCCACTGACCACTCCATTTTGTTAGCTCTGCCTTTTTTCTATGATCACTATTATTGATTGGAATGATGCAATTGTTTTCACTATGATATTGGCTGTATTATTCCATTTTGAAACCACAGAGAAAAAATACCTGGGTCAAATTTTATGTTCTTTGATTTTTCATCCTTTCCCATTTAATTGCCTAATGCAGTTAAAAAAGCCCTATGATAATTATCATAAAATCAATACTGATAAATATATTTTGTCTGTATACTTTTTGATTAATAATTTTAATATTTGCATTATGTTATACACAAGACAATTATTTTTGTATAAGTTTTGACAAAGTAGATTACAATAAATTCCTTAACATTTTTGGTAAAAAGTGATATCTGAATCTGCCATGGGATATTGATTTTTAAAAAATGACTAACATTTAGAAGAAATATTAGCATAAGATAAACTGACCCTGATTTTTATTGTACAAGATTCAAGTGCTTTAAGCTGGATAAAAATGACAGTCATAAACTAATTTGGGGCTTCTGTAACAAACTTTACAGAACATGTAACTGATTAAGAGTTGTTAGGAAGATATGAAAGCTGCAAAACCTTTCTAGATTTTTTCATCAGGTCGACAGATGGGAAATAAATTATAGCTGGAGGTTTCACTTCAATTTGAGATACTTAAACTAGATCTGTGCAACTTGTACAACCAAAATCAATCTTCATAATTGTTTTGGGTTTAATCTTAAGAACAATTTTTTACTTTCCTCATTTAGCTTCGTAATTTTGAGTATTTGATCTATAGCTTTGTCTTGATTTACTTTCTCATCATCTATAATTATACAATAGTGAAAGTTTTCCTGTAAACAGCAAAATAAATTACTAGTAAAGTTTCTAAAGACAACTTCTTATACTTTACATCTTGTTGTTTAGCCATCTCAATCATTTAAAAGAATTTTTGCTGAATCTTTATAATGACTTGACCTTTTCAAAGAAAACCATGTTGGAGAATATACTTGAACTACATTCTTAGTCATCAAAATCAATTCTGAAGATGGATTTTCCTTCCTAGCATATTTACACATTATACATAATCCAAGTGTCCAACCATCTTTCATGGTTTACAGGTCCAGGTTTTGTTGCTGCATAATTTTTGGAGACTTGGCCTGTACTTATACCAACAGTACACTCATATAGTTGTCTTTGATCATTATTTAAATCAGAAATAACAGTTTCATCTACAATGATTGAGTTTCTGATTTTATTGTAGAAAAATGTAGAGATAGTTTATGTTTGAAATCAACTGAAACATATGTTCATACATTTTTAGATCATTCGTTTTTCCATTAAATAAAAAAATTACTTGTCTAAGGAGCTGTTTATATGAAAAGCAGGTTAGTTCGTTTGCAGGGCTAGCCTGTTTACTGAGATCTCGATGTCGTCCTTATTTCAACTCAATTTTATTTAGCGTTTATATGATTAAGAGAGCTAGCCCGGCAAGTGAGATCTCACTGTTTTTTTGATGAGATCTCACTGTTTTTTGATGAGATCTTGGCAAACGGGCTAGCCTTTGTCCATATAAACAGCCCCTAAATGATAATTCATTTAGTGGAGTTGACATCCTAAAAAATGGATTTTTCTATTTGTAGCTTTTTCTAGCTGAACAATTAGGCTATTGTCTGTATCAGTATTTGAAATTGTATTGTCAGGAACAGCATTTTGGTCTTTTAAGTACTCCATTTCATTTAGTGGTATTTAATTTTTTTTTAAAAAAAATTATTAATTTATGGTAATCATCAACTAAATTGGAATACAATCAAAAAATTATATTCTTAGGCACCTCTCTATATTACAAATTCATAAAATATGCTTTTTTCTGCAGTTTTAAACATCACATCTAGCTAGTCTGCATAAATTTTATTTAAATTGTTAAATAATATTTACATATAAGGATAACTATGCAAAAAATTGTCTCAAAGTAAGTTAAGAGGACAAATAATTTTTTAAAAATTTGTATCTTAAGGAATAAGTTTTTACTATGCCTTTTATTACATTTAGCTGCAAGCAGTTCATATTTAGATGAAGATAAATCAAATTTCTTTTCCAAATAAACAATGCTGGAATTTTTTCCTTTTGATTTTTAGTGTAAGTACGCAAAACTCTTTAAAAAGTATGTAACAAGAAGAGTTTAGGGTTCTCTTTCCCACACACAGTGGTCAATTTTGGTCGAAAATATGAAAAAACCTTAAGATGGAAATAAAACATAATGTTATAAATAGCAATAAAAATAATATTTATTTGCAGAAAACATCAAATAAAGTTTTGAAAATTTTTTTTGTTGCTTTTTTCAAACATTTGTATCTTCAATGTCAGACTCAGCACTTTCAATCTCAGGTAGAGAAATTATTGGATATATATTATTGGTTGCTTCTAGATCGAAAGTATTTCTGTAGATAGGGGTTTAGGTTTTTTCATTTTCAGCTGTTTCTTTTTTTATGAAACTTCAAGGATGACTGGGTCACTTATTTCCATAAGTCTTTGAAAGAGATCAGACATTCCATTTAACTATGAAGATTTTTGTGAGTGAAGTATTCTTACATGTTGCCAAACTTTGTTGTTTCCTTCTCTAGCCTCTTCATTGGTAAGACCAATAGGTAGTACACAATTTGCAATGATTTAATAACAATGTCTTAAGATTTTGTGTAAAGTAGAAGTGATTGGATACCACCCTACACCTTGCATAGGGTCAAAATAGATTTTTTTCGGTTTTTTCACGAAAAGCTTCAAATTTTCCTTAATCAAGATCAAAGCCAGATGCCAGAGCTCCCCAAATTGTTGCCTAGTTCTTGACTAGTTGACTAGGAACTCCACAGATTTCTGTGGTTGTTTCTGTAATTATAAAAAAATTTATTTTAGTATTTTTTACAAAATTTGATTTACAAAAGTCTAGTGTTTCTCCAACCTAATATACATACCATAACAAAAAAATTGCAGAATTGTTATGTTTAAAATGCAAAGGTGGTAAAACTCTCATTCGTAATCCGTACTGAACAAAATTTAGAGTTTGTATTAATTTTTTTGTATAAATGATGGTCTCACTGTAATCTATTTTTTGTAAAATGAAAATACTTTTAATTTTGTAATGAACATCATAAGCTATAATGGGAAAAAACTCTATGAATAAAATGCATACCATAACTACTTATTTAAGAGTCTAAATTCAAAAAAAAATTAAAAAAGTTTGATAGGATCAAATTTGACTGTCATAGTCAGACCTTTATAGCAAGGATGAATTTGATTTAAAAAAAATTGATTTCAAAAGGAATTAGAGAGGTTCAAATTTGATCAAATTCTAGATTTAATAAATGAACTTTTGACTTGTTTTTAAATAGAAAATTGATAAATTTGCCTTACCTGATGACATGAAAGCTGATTAGAGGCACATTGCATCATTTTGTGAACTTTTATCTGGCTGGAGAACAAGCCATTAACTTGATTTCCATATTTTTCAAAACTTAAAAAAATTTAAGTTCGTGAAGATATATTTAACATAATATTTATATATTTAACATAATATTTAACATAAATGAGTTAGGTTTTGTTCTTTGTTGTTACAAGGTATCAACCTTGTATTTTTGCATGGTATCTATGACAAGATGTTAGGATCCAGAAAGATGGTTCGGAATTTATTTTTAAATCCATGAAAATAGCATTTTTTGTTTTAAAGCTAAACTGCGTTTTCCTTAATTACTTATTTAATTGTAATGTAAAATTTTAAATTCAAAAGAGACTAAAATATTAAAAAAAAAAGCTCCCCAAAAATCAATTTTAGTTCCCGAAGTTTTACAAACTGTTTGACAGAAAATTTCTACATTTTTACACCATAATTTTTAGAAGAAAAAGACTCATTTTTTTCACAAAATAGTTGCATTTTTTGGACAAAAGTGTCAATATGCACCAGTAAAAACAATTGAAATGTGATTGTACATACTGATATAATATATTTTTTTAAATCTTAGATTGACTCTTCTTGACTTTCCAGAAAACTTAAAGTTTCTCATTCTAATTGAGCCTTTTTTAAGGACTTAAAAAATTTAAAAAAATAGCTTTATTTATTTTGAATATATTTGTTCATAATGAATATTGACACTTTTTAATTGCTTTTTATTGTGGATTCACTCAATCATTTATTAAAAAAATTTATTTTTATTAAGAGTGATAAATTTGCAAAAGAAATTAGTTCGGCATAAACATAATTTTTTATTGATTTAATAGAAATTATGAACAAATCTAGAATAAATTAAATTGATTTGCTAATTAGCAATACCTCATACTCCACACAAAGTTCATAAATAATGAAGATTCCAGAAGTGTGTAAAATTTGCTGTTTCATCTATCTGCAAAATCTCATAAGCCATGGATGTTGATATATTTTTAAATAATAAAAGAAATACTTTTGCATCAATCTTTCCAAACTTGCAAATCTGAAACAGTTCTTATGCTGTAAAGTATGATCAGTTTGAGCCATTCTCTAATTGAAGTATATAAATGGTATTGATTTTTTTAAATCAGTTTTGACTGTTGAGAAGAATTTATATCCATTATACTATAGTACTGTTATTTTATGAACTTTACCATGGATTTTTCTGCAGATTATTATACATTAATAGCTTTAATTTTAGGGAGTTGTTTTTAATGGAACAAAAGAAGTTGAAAATGGTAAGTTTATTTTTGTTTTTTCTCTTAATCTTGCAATCTTTTACAATTAAATTTGTGAAATAAATGAAGGCCATAGGGGGAAAAAGTGACATCTATAGCATTTTCAGGTAAATCAATTTTTATAGTAGCACTTTGAAAATTTATTAAAGTAGGATAGTAAATACTGACAATCTTGAAACAACTAAAAATTGTCTGATTTTCTATTGTTGATACTTAATTCTATCAAAGTTTCTCATGGTCATTTTTTTCAAATTATTGAGAATTCTATTAGTCAATCTATTAGGCAGGATCTAAAGTTTAAAAGATTTTAAAATTTCATTAGTTTTTCTGCATGATATTAAGTAAATTATAACTCATAATTAATAAAACCAGATACTATTACAGATGAAAATCCAAGTTTTAAACTCCAAGTGTTTTTTTTCAAGTAATATAGTTGTAGTATAAATAAAACTAAGTATGCTTGGCAAACTAAGCATTTAAATTATAGAATGTTAACTTGTTAAAGTTTTGTTTTAATGTTGCTTTAAAGTTTAAAAAAAATTCCAATTAAATCATTCAGTTTTGCATTTAAATATTTTTAGAACCAGTATTGTCAACTGGTGTTTACATTCATCCAAGTGGTTATTCATATACAGTAGCCCCAAATGGTGTGTGGTACTTTCACAACTCGGATGGTAAACCACCAACTCGTGTGCCTGGTTCTCCTCCAATGGCATATGCACCAAATATTTTACAGCGTAAACGAAGTTCTAATAGTCAAACTGAGCAAACAATTCTGCTGAGACAGCGTCAAAGTTCAGGTGAATGTTGCTCATCTTCTACTTGTGAATCAGTGTCACCTGCATCAGGTAACTCTTCTCCAGATATGAGTTTACCTATTTTTCATGGAGCTCAACCAGCTGAGATACAACCTATACTGCATAATCGTCAGCTCATCCAGCAAACTGTTCTTCCTGTATGTAAAAATCTAAATTTTTTAGTAGTAAAACAAAGTATTACCAATTTGAATTTAGCCTCTCAGTTTTGCATTTAATTAGCAAGGAGATCAGATGTTTAACTATGTTTGAATTTTTATAAATTATTATTAAATATTTACTTCCTCTTCCTTCAATTGATCTGCAGGTCATGCAATTAATGCATCTACTGTGCTATTTTGATAATTTGCATTAATAAACATATTTTCTTGAACTAGGCTTTGATCTGCTTTTAGATAAAAATAAAAATGTTTATTGTTTTGTTGCTTTTTATTTTAACTACCACAGATATTTTATGAAGTTTGAATGTTTAAAGTTTATTAATGCTTTTAATCAAGTGAGAACAAAATTATATTTAAAGTACTCAATCGTTGGTTTTTATGAATATGTAGCTGTTTCAGCCTGCACTCAACATTTATGTAGTTTTTTTTAAGTCTGATTTTGCTATTAGTAAGTATTATAGGAAAGGAAATTTCTTGTTATTATTATTATTATTATTATTATTATTATTATTATTATTATTATTATTATTATTATTATTATTATTATTATTATTATTATTATTATTATTTTCTTTATTTTACTTCATATTAAGTTTTTATACAGCATCTTATTATTATTAATATTGATATGAGTTTTAGTGAAAGTTTTCAACATGAAAAGTGAAAAAGTAACATACTCTATCCAATATTTAAATAAGTAATTCTGTCTTTAACCACTAAGTAACTTAAAGTATATTAAAGATTGCTCATGAAATCGTTCCATTAAAATGTTTTTGTAAATTTGCAGAAACATTTCATCACTAATTCTTTTGGATTTTTTCTTAATGAAAGGTATCTAGTACAAGTATTTGCTATCTAATTATGTGTAAAAGAAATTTTATAAAAATGACCTATGATAAATTGTTAACGGTAGAGATTTTTTTTACTCTTATTTTTTATCATTTGTCTGTTTAATTAGTCTCAACATGAGTATGTTCATCATATGCCGTTTACAAATCCAGGCCTTCAATTTGCATTTCAAAGCATGTCTATCTCTTCTCCACCATCACGGTTTCAAGGATTACCTGGCAGTGAAGTTCATCAGATGCATCACCCTCCTCTAAATGCTTTTCATGGACTTAATGGAAGTTCATCTGGACAATATACTCAAATAAGTGACATGTATTTTCCATATTATCAAAACAAGTTAATACAAGGAAATATTTCTGTAAACAACATTAATAGTTCTCAGCAGGTTAGTGAAGTATATCTTTTTGTGAAAAATAAAAAATAAAAATTATAGAAAAATTTATTTATGCCTTGTAATGGTTAATTTAGGATAATCCTGAATTTTCACAACTCCAATACATTATAAAGCTAAAATATTAAAAATGATAAAATTTGGAGTTTTAACTAAAACTCTAAGTTATACATTATAAAAATTGTTCATTTTTAGTGTATTGCTTTTGTTGAATCTTGATAAATGTTTTAAAATTTATAATCTCATCTTGGTAAAATCAATAGAACAGTTTGTTTTGTGGAAAAGAAAATATTTCTGCTAGAAATTCATTTCTGTGAATCTGCGGTCAATTTAACAATGAGTTTTCTTTTTTTTTTTTGTGGGAGTCAACTTAAAAAACGTTCTTATAGAAGTTTTTGTATTTAATTATAGGCAATTCATCCTTTACATTATCACTATAATTATCCAGTTCAGAAAGCTGATTGTTATATGGTACCTCCAATATGCTTAAATCCTATTAAGGATACATTTATATACCCTTTATGTACTGATCAATCTCTACCAATTTTTCTTTCACATAATGATGCAAGTACTTCTATTAATGGTAGTTGTTACAAGCGCATGGCATCTTCCAAATCTTCACATAAAGAATCCTTAGATAATGGAAACAATTTGACAATGAACAATCGTATACCAGTTTAATGAATTTATCTTCTATTTTTCTTCTGCTTAGATATATTTCATTTCTTCAAAGTCAAAAATCTTTGTGCTAATAAATCTAGAATAGTTCCAAAACTGCCACTTTTGGTAAATTTTTTTTTTAATCTTTATTAGATAGATTGATGATTTAGGCTTATGTAAATTATCTTTTTTTAAACAATATTTCTTTTTTGTACTTTTTCTGTTTGAATGGAAAATTTAAAAAATATATAGTACGAATTATAATTTATACTGCATAACTTATGCAGATATATAACTTATCATCTTGAGTGTCTTTTTACTATGATTTTACTTTCATTAATTAGGTAATTATGATTTAACAATGTCAAAAACATTTAATGACACATTTGATGACTTTTATTAATTGTAGTGGTTTACTCTCTCTTTTTTTAATTCTTGAAAGAAAAATTGTTCAAAAATAATAACTTGTACCTTTGAAAATATTTTAGAGATCACTGGGCAGTTTTGTTAATTGTTCAGTTGTAAGCATCAAAATTATTATATATGATTATGTATTCATCCTCTTAATCTTTTCTCTAACAGGAATTAGTAAATTGAAAAAAAGGCTTGAACATTCTATATTATTTATTTTTAGTGATAAGTTTTTTATTTCAGAGACACTTGTATTTGATAAAGTTTATAGTTTACTGATCAGTGCTGGCATAATTAGCTTTAAACCTGGATTGTTAATTTAATTTTGAAAGGATTTTTTTTTAAATTTTTTATTTTGAAATTTTACAATCATTTTTTATGTTAAAGCCAGACTGAAAAATGAAAACAGCATGAAATATATTAGAATGTTTGTAACATTTAAGAAATTCATATTTACATAATTGATTGTCTCCTTAACTTTTCTTTTCTTTTTTTTTTTAAATCCTAAGAAATACAGCATTATAGTGTAATGAAGTTAAAGCTGAAGAAGGAATTATGATAAGTCATATTAAGCAATTAAGTTTTCTATGATTTTGCTATAGTTTTCTGATAAGCAAGTGTTCATATTTTTTATTTCAAGAAATTTAATTGAGTCCAGTTAGGCAATGTTTTGTGCTTTGCTAAAAAAAAAAAAGTTAAAAGTTAAACTGCTTTTTTCCGACAAACGAAAAAAGTGCGTTATAAATGTGGTTCGGTTCAAGTCTTTTTATATTTAAAAAATATTTTGCAATATTAATATATAAATTTGTCATAAAAAAGGATTTTTTATTAAATCAGAGTAGTCAAGCTTATCATTTTTTTTCTGGGATAAAGACGCTATGTTTTTTGAATTTTATTGTAAATGGCTAGCCTCATGAAATGATGGTAATCATAGGATTAAAGATATTTCCAGTTTTTATTTTTTATTTTTTGTTCTTTTTGTAAATGTGATGTGTATTTGTTCTGTTGTGTTTTTGGTGATATAAATAAACAATATGAAACCACATTAAATGATATTTAAATATAGTCTGAAAAATGATTGTTTCAGTTATTTATTTTGCAATAAATTTTTGAAAATTATTAATCATTAGAAGTATATATTTGTGGCGTAATTTGGTTTTATTTTGGTGGCTGGAGAACTTTTGTAATTTTGTATTGACTTTTCTTAGCAATTTTTCTAAAATCATTTTTATGAAAATCCATTTTACCGAAAAAGCTAAAGTAATTTTATTTTAAGCTCAAGGATTTATAGAATAACTTTTTTAAATCAACTCGGGTGTTCTTTATATGTAGAATACAAGCTTCTTGTGACCATATCTACTTATTTAAATGTGAAATTGTTTATTTAAAAGTTTTATGTATTTATAAATATATGAGGTATGTATTGAATATCTCAAAAAAAATTTTTTTAATCTTTTCAGCGAGGAACGGGGGGGGGGGGGGGGAGTGTAATATGTGACAATAAATTGTTCTAACTTAAGTTAAATATTCAGAATTTAAATTATTTTATGCTTAAAATTCATAGTGTAATCAATTGAAAACAGTTTGGTTACTTTTCATAATGAGATTTTTCCTGATCTGGTATTTCGTCATGATTAACAAATTTATACATGTTATAAAGTGAGAAACAATACGCTCATGTTAAGCTTAATATTAGAACAAACAAGATGCTTTAAAAATTAGATTAAAAAAACTTTAACATAATTACAGAAGTAAAAGTGATCTCATTTCTATTATCAAATTCCTAAATCTCTTGTTTTCCAAAGAATCAAGCTGCAATTTTTAAATGAACTTAAAAGTTCATGTTATGTAAAAACTGGTCGAGACAATTCAATATTTCATTATTTTTTATCGATAAAACTGATCGAGACAATTAACTCAATATTTCATTATTTTTCATCGATAAAACTTGTTTCAAGAATGGTTGGCGGTGTTTTTATCATTTCTCATAACGCTTAAGACAACGTACATATCGCTATTTCAATAAAGGTAATGTAGCTTATTGACGGTTCATCTTAATTAAATCTTTTACACTTTTGAAAGAGGAATTACTAAATTTGAAGTTATTTGATTAAGGTTCTAATATTCCTTTTGTTTATTATAAAAAAATCTAATAGAATGGGATGATTTTTTTCTATTATAAATAATGAATATAAAAATAGTTTCATTGATTTTCAGTGGATTTCTGCAACAAAGCTTAAAAATAGCGTACCTAAGCGTGTATAAGAGTTTGAGGTTTGATAAAATTTTAAAAAGTTACTTTGACTTTACTCAACAATGGAATATGCATTGGTGAACAAATCTTGGTCTATTGTAGAAGAACATACGTGTATCCAGAATTCGTCAATAAGTTTGACGTCTACAACACGCCGATTGTCCGAACATATAATGCCTTTCAAAATTGTCATGACCTGGCTTTATACGGCAATTTTTTTAGTTGGTTTGCCAGGCAACATTTTAGTAATTTTAACTATTATTAGAATGAAGCGCTTGCGTAATGTTAGAAATGCATTTATTGCAAATTTAGCTGTAGGGGATTTGATTAACGTTCTTTGGTGTTTACCTACGTCTCTAATCTCACTCTACGTGTCTTGGCCTTATGGGACATTTGTTTGTAAGTATATTTATGCAATTTCAGACGTCGTGATTGCTAACACAATATTTACAATGATGCAAATCACTGTGGATCGTTATCGAGCAATTTGTTATCCGTTCTCAACAAAAATCTCCTTTAAAACAACTTTATATATTATAATTGCAACTTGGGTATTTTCTTACATCTGTTTTGGACTTCCCTTAGTCGGATCTTTGGAAGTTTCATCAGGTCTTTGGGTTAAAAAAAGTTGCAATTTAAAATGGAGAAGTGATGCAGAGAATATTGCACATCGAGTGGGATTTTTCTTATTTTCATTTATTCTTCCGTTCATAGTTGTTTTATTTTGCATTCTACGCATGCGACGTGATCTAAAAAATATGTTGAAGCTGGCAAATAACTCATTGGGAAAGAATCAAGTAATTTATCGAACAGAAAAGAACAAAAAACTTGTGAAAATTTTGGTAATAATTTTTTCGAGTTTTACGTTTTGTTGTTTCCCAATAAATGTTTTATTGATAGATCTTACATTTCACGGACCTATTACCAAATGGACATATGCTGGAATTGTCTTCCAAATAGCGATCGTTATGGTATTTTTTAACTCAACTATGAACCCTGTTATCCTTTATGTACTGAGTACAGATTTTAGACACGGATATCGAAAACTGTTATTTTGTTTCACAACCAAACGTAATATCAATTAAAGCGCAGAAGAGAAAATATTATGAAAATGTTGTCTCGTTAGTTCAAAAACAATTAAGAAACTGGGAATCATTCCGTTATGGCACTTAAAATTCAATTAATGAAAAAAGTTCGAATCACAAAACATGCTTATCGAGGATAAGCATATTTTGTGATTCGAACTTTCTTTATTAATTGACAAAACAAAGCAGCGGGAAAATGGTGTTTTTTCAATTTGTTCTATTATTTAAGAAAATATAAACGTTTATTGAATTTAATCAAAAATGGATGTAACCATCGGTTTTTTATGTTACTTTTAACTCCATTTGTTTAAGTATTTTAAAGATTTTTCGATAATTCTTTTTTTAGAAATATGCTCTGCAAAAATCTTATAAAATTTCCCAATTTTTTTCAATAACTAACAATACATCAAATATAACGTTTTTATAAGAAACACAGCAGACTAAACTTAACTATAAACAAGATAAACTGAAAAAGGATTGGTTCAACAATTAGTCTTTACTAAATATTTCGGTGTACAAACACATTCTTTTTAACACTCGCTTAGTATACATGAATAGCATTCTCATCCCAACATTTTCTACAAACTGTTGGGTAATTATTCTTTTCTCCATGAGTTATGATCCTGAGAAAAGATTTAAGGAGTAAGGTAATAAATGTTCAGAACCTTTTTACTTGTCAAAGAAACTAAATGAGAACAGGTTTCAAGTTTATTATTGGTAACACACTTGCAGCCCATCTTCATGTAGTTTTTAAGTATTTGTTAAAATATTGATAGGAATAAGTTTTACAATAACACTTTTTAACTTTCAAAATATGCACATTTATTGAATTGTTTTTAGAAGAAGTGAATGTTTACGTGGAATGGTAACTCTCTCCATCATGCAATCAACTCTCTCCATCATACCATGCAACGTGAATTGCTAATTTAAAACTAAAAAAACGCTGTCAAATGTCCCACTCATAAGCCGTGGTATTGCTCCAACAACACAATTTTCTCTGGTATCCGTAAAAAATGAAACGTTCCCTATTGATCAATATTATCTCAACATTTATAGGAAGTTCTCGCTTAGAACCCACGTGGTAAAAGATTAAGGATTTACTTCTTACAATATTTAGACTCGTTAAATCAGGAGTAACAAGAACCTGCCCCTTTGCAAAAAAATTTCTGATGATTTGCTGCGTTGTTTTTAATGAGATTTTAATGAGAAATTTTACGAATTTGTCAATTATGTCGAATGAAATCGGCATAATTATCAAGACCATCTTGAGAGTCGTCTGGGTGAAGTTGTTCTCAAAAGTTTAAGTTGGATGAGACTTTTCCCTACCTGTTTTTAAATTTCCCAATGCTTACTCGTCACTTGTCAACCTGTTCAATTGTCGTCTGATAATATTTTCTGCTCAACAAATGAAATAATATTTCTCATTCTTCCTTTTTCTTTTACTAAAACAAGTCGTGAGTACAGAAGAATTTCTCTTTACAGTTGTTCTCAGTTTCTGATTGGATAAACCGCTGTCTTGGATGATATTTATTGGCTGCTTAACTCTATACTTTAGAATAATAAGGTTTTGTTGGTTAACTATGAGTTTAGTTTATAAATCAAACTCACCATCTTTTAGTTTTCAAAGTTTATCCTTCAAAAATTGAGCAAAAACCTTTTTTTCTAGCTGAGATTTTTGAAAATACAGACATTCTTTTCCTTATTTAAGCTTTTACTTTGAAGTACGCCTTCGAAATCGGTTCTTCCTCTCAATTTCTAGTTCAATGGAATTTCGAATGCAAAATGCTACTTCTTGTTCTTCGTTGAATAGTTTAAAAAAGCTATTAGTTCTCTTCAGATCTTGGAGGTCTTGAGATTTCTATAATTGTTTTCCATTTTCTGAAGTTTGTACCAATCTGGCTTTATTAAGATTTTCCTACATTTAAGGAGTTTTTTTGTGGCTATTTTTTATTATTACTTTTTTACTATTACTTTAGCGGTTATGTTTTTAGGTTCTCTTTCTTCTCTTTTTTTTCTTGCTCGTCGCTATCTGAAAATTTTCCTGATTACGGCAACCTGCAACTATATTTAGGTTAGGTATGAGAGTCAAAAAAATACACCAACCATTCAAGCTTCACCTTGTTGCATGAATAAAGTCATACATAATCACTCAGCTGGACAACGAAATTTAAAAAATGTCTTTCTTTAGCGTGTTGCTGACATTAGAAGATATAATTAGCTGAAGTCTCTAAAAATAATCTCAGAACTAAAAAGGTTTTTAACATTTTTGGGGTTTTTATATGTGCTTTACATATGAGGTATAAGTTTTATATATCAGCGGCAATGCCAAAGAAATTTCCTGAGTTTTCTTTAAGAAAGAATCTCAATAACTTCTTCATTAGCATTGATGGAGATCTTTACTTAATTAAAATTTCTAGACACATTTCTTACCGCCTTTGTTAATATCTATTCAGGTTATTTCAACAGCAATCAGTTCTCCAACATTCTTAATGCATTGTTGGCTGACAAGCTGTATAAGCGTTTTCTAAATTCTTCACTAGCATCTGTAATTTCACGACACTGTCTTGTGGCTCAAGGGTTTTATACAGAAGCTCTTGGCCTTTTTTATTGCAAATTTAAAAATGCCTTTTTCAATAAATAATTCCTTTTAAAATTCTATTGACTGATATTAATTCGATAATTATTGAAGAAAGATGCATAAAAGTAAGCACAAGATGACAACTTATTTACGAAAAAATTGATAATAGAAGAGATACTGCAACTTAGGCTGGATTTTTTTTATCATCAAAAAATGATCAGAGGTTGAAACAATCTTGATATATCATTTTGATCTCTGATCATTTTTTTAATGATAACAAATCCTAAAGTCCTGCAACACTTTGGACTTCAAAATAAAAAAAATCTCCGTAGAGAACTTTGGGCTTTTAAAATAGAGAAGCATATGCTCTCCGTAGAGAACTTAGCAAAAGGATACTGCAGGTAAAATGTCTACAGCTTTTTGAGCGTCTTTGCTCACAGCTTAACATCCCATTCTGGTGCAACTCCAGAACTAAAGATCCATTCCGGGTAATATAACTGCCATTGACGTTAAGCTCAGGGATTAGGAACCAAGCAAGAATACTCATTAATTTATTCTCCTCGAAATGTCAAACGTCGTTGCTTACTAGTTTCCCAAATATCGATTTTATACAAAGATTGTTAAACTAGTAGAGGATAAAATGCTGACTCGTAAAACTACTTACAATAAAAAACCCTTACTTTTTTCTAATTCAAATTACATACAGGTTTATTGCAATAAATAATTAGACTTTATATAATAGTTTCTCATCAGTTTTTACATTTAGTTATAAGGGTTATATTACATTTTGTGAAGTAAATTTTTATATGGTGATCTTTAGAAGTATTTTGCCAATTCAATTCAATTCCAATTCAATTTTCAATTCAATGCCAATTCAACTTTTCATTTATTACTTTTTATGCTTTTTCTTATCAATGTATTTATATATTTTTTTAAAATTTTACCCACATACTTTAAGGTACCTTTGCCATCTGAGTTATATTATTTCCCAAAGAATTATCGCCCTAAGTGTCAATTTTCTTATAAACGTTGCCTTCTAAGGAAAATATTTACTGCTAACCTCTCATCATTTGCAGGGTTTAAAATAAATGGGACGCTTATTCTAAATTTTAAAAAATTTCCAAAAACAAATAAGTAAAATCTCTATGAATTAATGAATTAATGATATTGGGATAAGAGAAGGAAGATGGAGGTGGGGGTGGGGGGTGGGTGGGGGGGGGGGGTGAGTGGTTTGAGGAAAACTTTGGGGAGTTTACAAAAATTGGTAAGTAAGGGTAAAGTTATTTAAAATCAGAGTCAAATCACTTCTACAGCTGGTTATGATAACCAGCTGTAGAAGTGACTTGAGTCTGCTCAGGATTTAAACAAACCCAAAATATGTTAAACATAAAAAATCGATAAAAGCATTCACAAAAATTTTGAAAATCACAATTAATCTTTTTGGACATAAATACTGTTCGAAAAGAGTTTCATAACAAGTACAACAATCTCAATTGATGAATGCAGTCAACTACGAGTCGCAATGTTTTTCATCGCTTCGGTCGCTTTACTTCAAAGCTAAGTAAACAATGTTCAAATACTAATACGCCATAAAGAAATGCGAAAATTATAATAACATAAAACCTCAATAGAATAACTCCACCAATTCAATAAATATTTTATACCTTAGGTCAATATATTTAAAAAAGAGAAACAAAATGACGCTATTATCCACTGTTTAGTGGGTATGTTATTGTAGATGAATTTCAAAGTTCATCGCTATTATAAAAAATCAGTTTTAGAGTTTTTTAATGAATGATAAATTTGAAAACAATAATGAAACCGAAACAAGAACAAATGAGCAAGGCAGATGCCATCTTAATTGGCCAAGTACTATAACAATTAATGAAACTATCCGTGTAAAGAATAATTTCACACTCATCTAAACCTCTCCTCTCCATATTCTGCTTCAAATGTTCTTGCTCTGCTTGAGATATAGTATGTAACCTCCAAATGTTCGAATAATTTGTTTTTGTAAAACGTATATTTGCACTAGAGTGGAAAAGTGTTAATTCTTCGGAAACTCCCGAATCCACTAAACCAATAGTTCCTAATGGGACTTTTAAAGTAAACCATGAGTTCTTCCAAGAACGTTTATTATGAATCAAAGTGGACATTACAAATATATGCCAAGCTAAAGATAAAAACTCGATACAAAATAGCAACCATTTTATTTCAGTTTTTTGCAAAGGCTTGATAAAAAGAAGGGAAGGAACTAATGCAACTGAAAACTGTAGCATCAAGCCGACAACTGCTTTCCATAAAATTTGCCTCGATGATTCGCCATTCCAAAGAAGCATATGCAGGCGAGTAGTATCAGCTTTATTTCTTTCCCATGCGTACATGAAACACCTAGTCATGTAATTTGATCGACTGATAATCCCGCCAGCAAAACTTGAATCAACCATAAAAAACACAGACGCCATTCGGGGTCTTAGGTAAGACGAAGATCTACATTTTTCAACCAATTTTTCTTTTTCATTTTCAAACTCTATTTTAGTTTGGTTGGAATCTGAAAATCGAACTTTTGTTTTATGCAATCCTTTAAGTTTTAATTCAGTTTCCATTTGTTTATCTCATTAAACCATCTACAAACTTTTTTGCTTGTACTCCTATTCGATAATAACGTTGTTACAACTTAGAAATTTCATACTTTAACTAGGGTTCTTGTTTTGTAAGAATCTCTCTTATATTTAGCATAAACTCATAAGTATATTTACTAACATTAAAACCTCAAACATAAGATTTTAATAGAAACTCATATAAAGTTAATTCGATTGAGAAACGCTAAGATTGTAATCCTCCTTTCTGAAAAAGATCTTTACTGCATTAAAACTCTTTGCATGCGCTAACAATTAGACATGTTTTGATGTTTTTTCTGTACACATGGCCGGCTGATGCTTTCTCTATAACTAAGGAGATCTTTTAACTATAAGGTTCATTTTTCACTCTAAAAATTTTCAGTGTAAACAAAGTATTATGTAAATAATATGCTGTGTAAATAAATGTAAGCTGTCTGAACAATAAAACTGAGCGTCAAGATTTGTGTTGTTTACGTAATTTCTATAAAGTTCGAAAAGTTGGTGGATTATAATACTTGTTAAGCCTCCTAAAATTCATACGAAATCATAGCAAACTAACAGATTAGAAGTTGTTTTAAGATTCGCATTGGCTTTGGTTACAAATAATGTCAAAAAAAAAATTGTCATGAATTGTTTTGGCAGGCTTTTAACTATTCCTTAACTTATAGTACTAACCTAACACTAAACAACGTTTGTTAATATAATAAACTACCAGTTATGATAGTGAGAGGGGGTGGGGTGGGTGTGTATAATTGTTGTGATAATGGGAAACCACCAATAAAAAGACGTAAAACACTGTCTGGCGTTTGTCTTAAAATGACTTATTTTAAAACCTTTTTTCAAATAAAGGATTACAATTTTTTTTCCTTATTTAAAACCAGAAATAAAATTTGTTATTGTTTATTTTTTCAATGATTTTGAAACCTAAAAAAACTTGTTTTATCTAATTTGCAAAAAGAATAAATGAACCCCATTTTGACATTTCCGGATATTGTTGTTGAAACTAAAACCCCACCCAGAATTGAAAGTTAGAGCTTCCACACAGAGCAATATAATCGGTTTGATCAGATACAACAGTAAAGAACTTCTTGCAAGAATAGAAGTCAATTCTTGTCGAAAAAAGCTAACTAGATAATCGAGCAGGTGTTTCGATTGCATCAAAAAAAAAAGTGAGAACTGTGAAAATAGTAAACAATTTTATTCATAAAAATCTTGTTAGGCTTGGCTATGTACAGATTTAGTAATTGAATAAATGTGATTTTTTTAATTTAACAATGGGTTTTGTAAACTAAGTTAAAGAAATGGAATCTCGGACGAGGATAAGGAACATACAAAAAAAAGCATGTGTTCCAGGTAGTTTTTAAAAGTTTACAGACAAACTTATTGACGTTTTGTAACTAAAAGTTTTTTACATTTTCACAGTTTCAATTTTTTTTGGTTCCTTTGGAAAATTTGAAAAAAAACAACTTTTCATTAAGTAATGGGAATCATAATATTTTTACAGATCCTTGTTCTTATCCTTAAGATACATTTGAGAAAAGATGACTTAATTACCTTTTTTGGAAATACCATTTTACCCAAATAATAGTAGCATAACTTTTGAAGCAGTAAAATTTATAATATTCTTTTACATGGAACGCATATGATGCCCACTTTTAACAATTTTTATTGTAAATAATTTGTTTTAAGTGCGCTACAAGTATTAGGATTTTTGAACTTCATTTTTGCTATCAGCTGGTTTATCGAGATAGGTATCTTGATTAAAAATTTTTTTTTTTTTGCTTTCCCATCATTAAGACTAGACTGATATCTTGTCAAAATTCTTGGGGGATCACCTTAACGAGCGAACGAGTAATTTAACGAGCGAACGAGTAATTTAACGAGCGAACGAGTATTTTTGTTGGTAAAACTGCAATTGTTGGCATCATAAACGAATTAATATTTCGTCGTTGTCGCATTCAAACCACTTAAGTCCAAAAGTTACAAAATAATGTCTAAATTAAAAAATATTGCTTAAATATATTAAAAACTGCTAAATTGTATATTACAAGATTATTATATTCACAAACATTTATAACTGATTTTTTGAATGTCCTGTAAAATTTAGTTTTTGGACTAACGCGTTTTGCTTGCGACAACGACAATTAGTTAAATTTTTGGTAGATTAAGAACAGAGGAACTGCTACAAAAAAGCATTCTCGTTATTTTGAAGTGACAAGATAATTATTTGCTTTAAAAAAATCGCGATTTTCAAAATTTTTTTGAATGGTTCTGTCCTTAATTTAAAAAATCATAGAAGATCATAGAAGATTGAGTTTAAAAAAGTTGTGCATATCCTTCTAAAAAAAAAAAAATTAAAACTTTTAATTTTTTTTTTTTAGAAGGATATGCACTTTTTGTACTTTTTGTCATAAATTGCCAATTGCATTAAAATAACAATGATGAAGGTTACTTTCCAAAAAAGAATTGAAGGTAGCACAACCGTTACTACGGTTACTATGGTGGCACTCTAAACAATTATGGCTTTATAAAACCTTTTATAATGATATTATATTTGTAAGAATCTAAATTAATCTATGAGTTACGTGAAATACAATACAAAAGTAATATGGTAGATCGCGGTAATATGAGTATCTGGACAATAAGAGCATGTCTTTCTATTACTTAACAAAGGACATTATAGAAACCTGGTGTTTTTGCTTAACCTTTGTACAGAGGTTAAAAATAACACTGATAAACAACTACTTTTTATCAGACTTAATTTTAGGTGGTAAAAAGTATACAGTTTTTTAGGTGGCATAAAATATATAATATTTTTTTACCATCTCAACATTTCAAACTCTGCATGATGAAGAATTTTGTGGAATTAATGATATTATTAGATCTGCAGAAGATTTTTTTTACCATCTCAACATTTCAAACTCTGCATGATGAAGAATTTTGTGGAATTAATGATATTATTAGATCTGCAGAAGATTTTTTTTACCATCTCAACATTTCAAACTCTGTATGATGAAGAATTTTTTGTGGAATGATAAAATCTAATCCAGCTCGTTTTCAAAGTTCGGTGAGAAAATTTCCAAAAAATGCAGCGAAGTTGAAAAAAGGATTTTTTATGGTATCTTAAATAGATTTTGCGAAATACGAATTTTAAAAGTTTTCTCAAAAACGAAGAAAAGAAAGCTTGATAAGTTTTCATTTGTGTTTATACTAACTCTCTTAGTAATCACAGTTCAAGAGGTACTCACAAGCCATTTCCCATTCATGTCGCATGTCTTTGAAGATTGGATTTTTTACATTCCCATCTAGAATTTTTCCTGGAAATCTTGCTGCAGTGAGTAAAGAACAAGGCGAAAGATCATTCAACTGATGGAAAATCGTTATTAAGGGTTTTAGAATGAAACCATGAGGGAGGATTGCTGCTAGGTTACTGCTGTTTTTAAAAGAAAGTTGTTCGCAACAATTTTTAGCAAATGTTGATACTTGTAGTGAGTAAAACATGGTATATGTAAAAAGTGGCTTAAATTTTTGACAGATGTTCTAATCTAAATTACAAAAAAGTTGGGAGATTCATACAACACTGCCAAAGACTATTTTATTAAATCTTCATAAAATTTACAGTTTGTCCACTTATTGTTCAGTGTAATTATCTATTCAAACTTTTCTTAAAAAAATTTCTCATTAAAAGATAAACTAATATTCTGTTTTTAAAATATATTCGGTCAGTGCATAATTTTTGCGGCATTTATTGCGACTTTTTTATTCTTTAAAAAATTAAGGGGGGGGGGGGGGGTTGGATATTTCATAAAATCCATCCTCTCTTTTCAGATAGTGAAACGCATTTACAGATAGTGAAAATCACATCCCTATTTACCATATTATGCCTATTATTTCAATGAAGTTTAATATAAAACCCAGTCATTTTGCGATCTCAACGAACCTTTCGGCAAAGAATCAATCAGCAAAAGCCAACTCTAAACATGTTTTAAGAAGTTTAAATTGAGCGATACGAAGTTCGCAGTTATAGAAGGAAAAGGTCGAACATCAAATTTTATTAATTTCAGAGTTAACACCGTGCTCAAGAACTTGACGAGAACCAGAAGAGTGAGTTAGATAGATTTATCTCCAGTATTTTATTTCTAACCCACAGTGCCAAAATTTTCAAGGAAAAACAAAGAGGCCAAAAGACAGCCGATGAGAAAAAATGATAAAGCAAAATAACGCTCAGTTTATTTTTCCCTTTCATAATAAAAAATGAAGAGCACAGGGAAAAACCAGACGGGCCACAAATTAAAAACTTTTTTTTTTCTTTTTTTTCTTCCCATGTTAAATATTGATCTGACTATGCAGACAAATTAAAAAATACATATCACCAGTAAAAACCAGTTAAAAATACATATCACCAGTAAAAACCAGTTAAAAATACTATAATCTATGTGAATGAGACACTTTCAAATTAAAAATCCATACTTCTCAAAAGTTGCGAAATGTGACATCTGTTTTTTCCCCTGCGGTCTTCAAACGACGTGATTACGTAAATTCGTATATTATTACGTAAAAAAAAAAAGAAAAGAAAAAGTTAATCGTCGTTTTTTAACCCTTTGTGGTCCAAGGTGTGACAATGATTTTTTTTTTTAAATTGTTTTATTTTTTTTTTAATTTGTGATAAATCTACATACAAAAAAAAAAAAAGATTTAATTTTTTTATTTTAGCTGTCTTAAAAATTACTATGGGACAAATAAGTCCCGACAGGCATTATCTAAACCAACAAAAAGTGTATATTATTTACAATGTACAGATAAAGTTGTTCATTCATGAAACTCTTTAAAGCAGTTTCTTTTATCATTTATACATAAGAAAATTTTACAAGTGCTACACTTGAAAAATGGCCTTGCTTCAATCTTCTTTTTTGAACAAACTTCGCACCGTCCTCGTTTTCCATCATGATGTGGCCAATGAATTCCAAGATGTTCTTTACGAATTGATGGCACTACTGAATAATTTGACTTTCTTCTTTTGTTAGTAGTAAGTCTGTTGGAAGGAGATGATGTTATTGGTCTGCCAAGATTTGGTGGCTTCCCTTTCATAACCATGGATTGTGCAACTGATCTTCGAAAGTCAAGAAGATTTATATTTTCATTGGACATTTTTTTATAAACAACATAAGCATTGCAGATTGTTCGCTCAACAAGACCAAAAAAAATGCGATGCCACCACTTTTTGGATTTTCTAGAAGTGCCATATAGCGAACAAAGCATGTCAGCTTTATCAACCCCTCCCATAAAGGCGTTATAATCTTTTACTGCTTTTGGACCGCAAATCATTGATATGGTTCCATCCTTGTTCTTTCTCTTTATTTCTGATGTATCCGTTCCATGATAGTTTGAAATGACATGAACAGGTTTGTTATCCTTCCATTTAAAAACTACAATTCCATCTTTGGATATTCGATAATCAAAGTCGCCTCGCTTTAGGCACCTATCTTTTATAAAGTCTTGTGGCAGGTACTTTCTTTTTGTACGCAAAGTTCCACAACTTAGAACCTGATTAGAGAGTAAGTATTCCATGAGCGGAACAGATGTGAAGTAATTGTCAATAAAAACTTCATGAAACTTTCCTTGCAATGATTTTGTCATTTCATAAATGACTTTTTCTCCTAAACCAAAATATTTAGGCATAGCAGGATCAATTCTACAATTATCTTTTCCTTGATAAACCTCAAATTTGTAAAGGTAGCCATCCATATCTGCTAAGGACCAAAGTTTATAACCTCTTTTTGTTGGTTTCACAGGATTGTATTGCTTTAATGAGCTGCGCCCTTTGAAAAGAATCATGCTTTCATCAATACTAACGGAACGTAATACACTGTACAGTTCAGTAAACTTTTTATTCAAGCTGTCAATTAGTGGTCGCATTTTATAAAGTTTATCAGTATTGGTATCTGGAACTGCGTTATTGTCATTGACATGGATATTAGATAGTATCTGCAAAAATCTATTTCTAGATAATGCATTTGAAATAAACGGTACAGACAAATCTTGCTCGCCATTCCAATAATGTTTCCATGATGGTAACTCGTGATACCCCATCACCATGTTAATCCCCATAAATGCGAATAATTCAGCTTTTGACAATGCAGAAACTCTTTTTTGTGTCTGATTGATATACAAATTACTTTGGAACAAGATGGAATCCATTATTTCATTATCAAAATATTTTAAAAAGTAATCAACTGGTTTTTGGCAGTCAGCAAAATGCACTTTGACAGGTCCTAAAATATTAATGTAAAATAAAGTGAAATCATGTGCTTAACTATTACAAAGAATAATAAGAAACAAATTATAAATGTTATTTGATTAGTGAATGTATGTGTACATTCACATTCAGAAAAAACTCATAGAGAATATATGTATATATTCTCAATGAGCTTTTTCTGGATGAAAAATAAGCAAAACAAAAAAGCATTTTGAATTAATAAATAGAAAGGTACCTTCCGGTTGATTGAAGCTTGAAACAAATTCATTCTTTTCAATCTTGCTCCACTTTCTATCTTGCTCTACATTATAGTCATTTTTACCTGAAAAACTATTATAAGTATCACAGATATTGCCATCATATGAATACTCAGATGACTCATATTCAGAAACATCTACTTCAACTTGATTGGATAAGTCATCATTACACTGTTGTTCAGCTTGCAGTTTATCTAGTTCAAAATTCTCATCATCATCTGAATAGTCAGATAAATCACTGCTGTCTCCTAGGGGAATATCTTCTAAGATTATTTTTGTAGCTTCGGCAGCAGTATAATACTTTTTATGTTTCATTATTATTATCTCTTGAAGTAAATAAAATCAAATTAATAATACCAAATTAAATAAAATACATCCAAAACAGAGTTCCATAAAACCTGAAGGGACATATATGTCCCACAACAAAGTAGTGAAAATAAACAACCTAGAACAAACTTTCACCTATAAAATTTAATATATATTGATCATATTACTATTAAAGAACACAACAAAAAAGTTTGGGAATTCTGTAATAATTTGATAATGAATAATAAAGTTTTTTCTTCGTACTAAAATCAAAAACATGCGCATATCAGTTTACCTTTTTAAAAACTAGTATTTATGCCATAAAAGTACTATATATGCCGCAAAAAGTTGGTTTGAGATATAGCCAAACAATTATAGAAATGACATAATCAAAATATTTGACTTTCTTAACTTCAAGTGAATCGCCATAGAGCCTTAAGTAAACTGGGACATTTATGTCCCGTCGGACCACAAAGGGTTAAAGTTTTAAGCTCTGTGTGTCAGTGGGTTAATGCACAACAGAGCCCTCTATTCTATGATAAATAGATCAATATTATAAATGTGAATTAATAATGAAATTATTATAAAATTAACAAACGTGTTTGCAATCTAAAAAATTTTTTTGAAGAGCCACTAATATTTTAGTACAGAAAACTAGTAATATATGTATTTTCTGTTAGGATTTTTGTACAGAGAACTGTTAATATCTGTATTTTCTTTTAGGATTTTGTATATAGATCATAAATTTAATGATAAGTATAATCAAATGGCAAATCATTTATCAATTCGAAAATTTATGATGCAACCTTTGAAAAGTGTAAGCTTTTTTTAATTTGACATTATTAGTTTTAACATAGTTCTGTAATATGAATGACATTTCAAAGAGATTAGTTTTTATATTAATTGTAAATTATTCTTTTAATATTATATTCAGTTAAATACTGCTCATATGTGCTATTTGTCAACATCAAAGTTTTTCAATGCTTGGACTGGCAAAGAGTCATTAGCCAATGATGACCCTGAAATATTTAAATTGATTCAAAAAGAAAAGAGAAGACAAATTGAAGGATTAGAACTAATTGCTTCAGAGGTTTTTTTCATTAAATTTTTATAAATATAGTGTTTTTACAGAGCTAAAAGTTTTAGAATTTGGTACAAGGTCTTGGTTGGGGGCGGGGATGGGGGAGGGGATATCTTTTATTATTCTGAATCTGTACCTGTATTTTTTTCAAAGCAATATAAGAATATTTTATTTTTTATATTCCCTTTTAATATATTTTTAAAAATATTTGCATCAATTCATATTGGTTTGATTTTTGTCAAACATTAATAGATATTTTCAATGCGTGAATATGAATATACTATTTCACGGGAAAAAAAATTTATTTTGAATTTTTTAGGTAATGAATCATTAATTTGGTGCAAAAAAAAAAAAATTAATAAAAAAAAAATAAAAAAAAATACAATTGTACAACAAATAAAGGATTATTACAAATTCCATTTGTTTTTTAAATAATATTACTGCAGCAAGTGTCAAGTGTTGAGCAATTTTTTAAATAAAAAAACTAAGTGTTTTTATTTTAATGTAAAAAAATTTAGTATTAAAAATATGTAAAATTCAAGGTTCATTTTAAGTTGCTAAATATGTTGCTTGATTTTAAATTGTTTTTGTTAAAAGCATGTTTGTGCAACAATAAAAAGTTATTCAAGTTTTTTAAAAGTCTTTAAAAGAAGTTATGTCTTCTCATTTAGTTTTGTTTTAGAATTTTTGCAGCAAAGCAGCATTACAAGCTTTAGGAAGTTGTTTAAACAATAAGTATTCAGAAGGTTACCCAGGTGCTAGGTTTGTTTTTCCTTTTTTTTTTTGTTTTGAATAGGTTTATCTATTATTATTTTTTTTAGTTAAATTATAGCTCAAAATAAAAATTTTTTAATCACTAAGAGTTATTATATTTAGATATTATGGTGGAAATGATGTTGTTGATGAAATAGAAACTCTTGTCCAACAAAGAGCATTGCAAGCTTTTCATCTTGATCCTGAGAAATGGGGTGTAAATGTACAAGTATACTCAGGTAAAAACTGATACTGTTTTTCTGATTGAAAAGAAAGTTCAGTTTTATTTTGTTAAAAGAATTACAACATCAAGTTTTTATAGTTTTATTACAAATTGCTTCAAGTCTATTGTTTATCAAAGATAAAAAAAAAAATGTAAAGTACACATATCTTTTCATGATTTCTATAAAACTAGGTTCACCTGCTAATTTTGCCATATACACTGCCCTTTTAAACCCTCATGACCGAATAATGGGACTTGATTTACCACATGGAGGCCAGTAAGATGTTTTAATTTTTTTTTTCTTTTTTAAATTCTTTTTTCTGATGGTGTATCACAAATGTTTTATTTAAAACAAAATAATTTGTATATCGTTTCAGTTTGTCACATGGTTTTTCCACAGATACAAAGAGAGTATCAGCAACATCAAAATTTTTTGAATCTATGCCATACAGACTTAATGTAAGTAAAAAATCATTATAAAAATTGTTAATAAAAAATACTTAGTTTGCTGTTACTGTTTTATACATTAATATGGCAAGGTTCTAAAATATAACTGGATTTACTAACTTTTTTTCAACTTAGCAAAACCTATGAAAAATAATATCTTGCTTATTGTGAAAAACTATTTCTCTTTACCACGCTAGGCAATCAAGTTGTTTATAGCAGTTTGCGATGTTTTTATATCATATGACACTTATTGCACAAACTACAAATCCATTTTGTGTAGACAATATGCTTAGTATATGTTTTCCAGGTTTAATATTTGTTGTTATTAATTCAACTTTTGTACCCATGTGATACTTGTCAGTTTCTATGATCACAGGGGTATCTGTATCTAACCATGTCTGACTGCTGCCTGTGGAACTATGTGTTGTTATTACAAGTCTTGAGTATGGTTGCATTAAATCAAAACTAATCTGCAATAATTGTTCAGAAAGGTACGTTTGCATCCCTCGAAGTTCATCTGATCGAATCCTAAATTTTTTAAAAATGTTGAAATGGAAATCATCTTGCCGAATAATATCGATAGCAAGTGTATTGTTTGGTTCAAATTCATTATATTTAAGATAAGTAAAACACAATGGTTTATTGTTTGATGTTTCATGATATAAAATATCTGCTAACACCACATCACCGTGGTTGTATGTTTGTTCTTGGAAGTCTGCTAATGTTGGAACTTGTGATGCATGGTTTATAAGCATTCGTAAAAAACTGTTTTTTATATGATTTATTACTAAAAATGCCATTTGTGCATGTCCTAAAATGCTTGGATGCAATCTGTCTGCAGCAAAAAGTGTCTCAAGAGAGAACCCTGGTGACATTTGTTTTATTTCATCACAAACAAAATTTCGCCAGCTTATTGATGATATTCTATAATGTCTAGCTACAAATAATCCACCTTCATCTTCATAATTTGAACATTTACCATCTAAATAATCATGACCACGAAAAAAGTTTAAAAAGAAGAGTGCTGGCTTTGATTCTCTTTGCAGAATATTTCTTGTAAATTGTTCAAGAGGTTGTCCCGGTGGAAATGGTTTGTCATCATATCTTCCACGATCATTAGCCGCTAACTCCCATAATATTATTTTTGGTTCAGCATCTTCACTTAAATGTGAATTTAGACAGTATGAGAAGTAATCTGTTCCTACACCACCTATTGAAATAGACTTTGCTTGCATTTTAGATGTGGTTATTGGCATAAATACATCATTCCACCATTGCACAATAGCATTAAAATAAACACGATCCCCTTCTCCATTCTCTGCAAAAGGAGCTCCGCGAGATATTGAACCTCCTACAATTGGAAGTTGAATTTTATATCCATGCAGTGCTTTAATAAGAATATTTTTCAACCGTTTTTCGTCTCCAAAGTTTGAGAATGATTTTTGTATTAATATTGGTGTCACACCAAGGCTTTCAGGATTTTGGTATATATCTTTGTATATCCAAAATTGTGTAAAGTCACTGTCTAGTTTTTGTATAAGTTGAATAATCTTTTCTCTATATATTTCTGGAAATTCTATTGCTGCTTTTCGTAAGGCAAAGCTGAAAATTTCATTAAGGTATATACTAGTTATCAGAAGTAGTATAGATTGGCATTTCATTGTTTACCTTGAAAATAGGAGAATAAAAATAACAGAAAATTAAAATGAAATAATGTTGGTTACTTGGTCAAATATATAAATTATACCTGAATGTATTTAACTTATATTTGACCTTACATACAAAAATAACTTTTCATTTCTTTTTTAAAAGTATCTTGTTTGCTATAAATCAATAGCTATGATTTTCTCTATATTTTGTGGTTAGCATGTTTGCTGAATAAGCAGAGTATGAGCTTAAAAATGCATAACATGAGTCCATCAGTTTTGATTACTTTGTTTACTTTCAAGGTTCAATGCTTAACAAACATTTTTTTGTTTGTTTTAATTTTGTTTTTTTTTAGTAAAAAATTTACAAATATATATGTATATATATATATATATGCAATTACATATAATTTATATCTATGCATACAAACAAATTTATTTCTAATGTAAATACTAGAAATGTATTTTTAAGATTAAAATCAAAATTTTAATTATCTGTTTTATAAAGGGTAGCATCCTATGTGTTACTAAAAAAACACATAGTGTATATATATATATATATATATATATATATATATATATATATATATATATATATATATATATATATATATATATATATATATATATATATATATATATATATATATATATATATATATATATATATATATATATATATATATATATATATATATATATATATATATATATATATATATATATATATATATATATATATATAGTAGGTGGTACATCTTATAAAACAAATCATGTATCAATAAATTTTCTTTACTTTAAGTATTTCATCTGTCTCTAGTAACCCTCATCTTTTTTCTTTGGTAGTATTTTTTTAAGCTATTTTTTAATTTTAAACAAAAACAAATTCTAATCAAAAAACTCTTTTAAAAACAAAAAAAACTAATTCAATGCTGAAATTGCAGCCATGAGTATAAATCTTAATTTTGCAAGAATTGAGACTTAAGTAAAAACACTTTAAATTAACTATGGAACAAAAAAAAAAAAAAAATCAAGGGCTGTATCATTGTAATTCCCAAAAAAAGAATAGAATGGCTACTGAATTAAGTAATGCAAGAGCATTAGATGAAAAATTTTTGAATATATATATATATATATATTCATAAAATTTTTTCATCAAAAAAGCTAATTTGATTTGTTTATAGTTTATAAATGACTGTCAATTACTTCCTATAAAAAAATGTTTTTTTGACTTTTGATTAAAAAATTATATTTAGGAAGCTACTGGACTAATTGACTATGATAAATTGCAGGAGTCAGCATATCTATTTCGCCCAAAACTTATAATTGCTGGTACAAGTGCTTACTCAAGACTGATTGACTATGAAAGAATGAAAAAGGTATATCTTATATATTGTTGTATACTAAGTGTTTTATGTCACATTTGGTAAAAGATCTTGTTATCAAGTCTGTCTACTATTATTATCTTTAAAAACAAATTTTTGAATTTGGACAGCCTTCTCAAGCATAAATCTCTGCAGAGAGTGTTAGTACCTATGATTATAAATGATTATAAATTTTTTGACTTCAAGTAAGACAAAAGTCCATTCAAGTCTTTGGCTACAACCTATCGCATTGACTATTCCCTCCAGTTTGGCCTAAGGTTTTAATATCAAATTTAACACTATTATGTCTTTGTATCTCTACTTTTGATACCATATTTTTTCCTGTTCCATATCTTAAATATAATATTACTTTATTGTTACTAATCTCTACAAAGTAATTGCATAATTATCTAAGAGTTCATGGTTAACTTTTTTGTCACTGCAGCATATTCTTAAAAGAGCTATTTTCTTCCTTTTTTAGTGACCTATCTTTTATATTTTTTGTTGACCTATTTTCTATATTTTTCAGAATGATCTAGGTTTTTATTTGTTAAAAATATACAATATTCAACTATTATAAATCAAATTGAATAAAGTTTCAATATTGGTCATTAATACTGTACTCCAACTTTGATGCTTTTTCTGCAGAAAAATTTGTTCACTAAAATACCAAACCTTTATCCGCAGGTCTGAAGTTTGATTATTTTGAAGTTTTTTTTGCATTTTCTTTAACAATCAAAGAAATACTTTCTACCTGTCTAATAGAGGTTGATTCAATCAACCACTGATATTACCAATTTTTTTTTTTCTACCCAATATAATTTCAAAGAAAGTGATCCCCAGGCCTCCAGAGAATTTCCTGATATGCTTAACCTCTTGTTGTGAAGTCTTTAAGAAGAAAAATAATCTTTTTTTTTTTTTTTACTAATGTAAAAATTTTATAAAAAATTGGTAAACCATATTTTTGTGAAATATTTATTAGATTCTTTTGACACTACTTTTTTTCTTCTGGTTGTCACCAGAAATAGCTCTGGTCTTTCTTTTTAACCAATTTTATTATAATTAAAATGTTAAACAACTAAGTTTAAAATTATATTTACAATTTAGATAATGATTATAAAGACATTTTAAATAGTTGTAAATAGATTTATATGATTTTAAATTAAAATGTTTCAAAATGTATTAGAGAATCATTGACTTTGATTAATTTATTTTTAATTTAACTAGTAATTAAACACAGAATATAATCAAAGGTTCCCCAGTCAAAACTATGTATTCTCTACATGATCTTTACTCACCAAGCCCATATAAAGTTTTAAATTCTTAATTGTTATGAATCAATAGCATTTATTTTAAATCTTTTTTACATTGGTTTTTTCTTAAGTTTTTTTTTAAATATAAATTAGGGTGAAAGATGTCAGTGAGTGGGAAAAGTTTACAAGTGGGATCTCCTAAGTAGGGGAAAAGTGAAGTGGAATGAGTTAATTAATCGTACATATATTTATTTCTTGTATACAGATCAGTTCAAGTGTAAATGCTTATCTGCTGGCTGATATGGCACACATTAGTGGACTGGTGGCAGCTGGGGTGAGACAGTGCAATCAGTTGAACGTTTTATTAAAAATATTTTTTACAAATGTTAAGAGTTAACTGATTTCTGTTGTATAAAAATTCAACTTGCTTTTCTTTTAAGGTCATTCCCAGTCCTTTTACTCATGCTGATGTAGTTTCTACAACAACACATAAAACACTGCGAGCTGTAAGGTAAATAACTTCAGTGAATTGGAATTTTATTTTATAAGTTTTATAAATATTCTTTTTTATTTTATAAGTTGTTGTTGGATGTTAAGGAATTTTTTCAGGCAAATTTTTTTGTGTATTAAAAATTAAGAAATTTTTAAAAAACTTTTATGATCACATTCAGGCATTCATTGATATTTTATCGCAAAGGATTGAGAAACATTAACAGTAAAGGTGAAGGTAAATCTTAAATTTATTTGAAATGTTTAAAGCTTTAGTAAAACTATCTTATGTTGAGGCATTTATTCAAAAATAGTGATTTTTCTTTTTCAGAAATCATGTATGATTTAGAACGACCAATTAATGAGGCTGTCTTTCCAGGCTTACAAGGTGGACCACATAACCACTCAATGGCTGGTGTTGGAGTTGGGCTGCGCCAAGTAAAATTTATGATTGTTTTTAACTTTCAAGCATGATTACATGAAGTCAGAAAAATCTTTAATAGGTTTTAAAATCTTAAATTTAGCTTGCTTTTGTATTATATTGCTTTTCCTTCTGTTTACTGGGTTGTATAGAACTAGGGTGGAGTAGGAATGGGTTTGAGTAGGTCTTGGGTTGAGTAGGTCTTTCTTGATATTTAGCTCTTCTCACCATTTGCAGGCGATGACTCCAGAATTTCGTGACTATCAAATACAGACACTGAAAAATGCAAAAATCATGTCAGAACAACTGATTGCTCGAGGTTATGATGTTGTGTCCAGTAAGTTTTCAGTTCTGGTATATATATTTTTGAAATAGGTAAAACAAAGTTTATATATATTCAGGAAAAAAATTTTATGTTTTTATTTTCTGGTAATATTCATGAATTTAGTTATTAGATTCTCAATCCTAATTGAATAATTAGACTGCATTATTAACTATTTTGAGACAATTTTTTACTTACAAGTTTCAATTGAAAATTTTCTCACTTTTTCAAATTCAGACGGAACTGACAATCATCTTGTATTAGTTGATTTGAGACCAAAGGTATTAGAAGTTTGTTTTTTCTTCATTTAGCAACATCAATATTTAATGTGGCGTGTTGGCATTTATGAAAATAATTTTTTAAAAATAAGAATAAAAACACTTTTATAGGACATTAAAAGTATTGTGTTTATTGTTAATATCAGAACATTGATGGTGCTCGTGTTGAATTTGTTTTGGATAGAGCTTCTATCACAGCCAATAAAAATACAGTTCCCGGAGATAAAAGTGCGATGAAACCTAGTGGATTGCGTCTGGGTTTGTTTTTAAATAAATTTAATTTTTCTAAAGTGTATTTAACATACAGATCCATAGATGTATTTAAGATAAAGTATAAATAAAAAAGTGTCTGTTCAAAGGTGCTGCAGCTCTCACATCCAGAAGTTTTAAAGAAGCTGATTTTGTAAAAGTAATCGATTTGTTGAACAAAGGAGTTGAAATCGGATTAGAGGCTCAAAAGTTATCTAGTAAGCAATAAAATGAACCTGTTTATTAATCTAGTATAAGTTCAGAACTTTATTATTCGGTTCGGTTTTTTATTGATATCATTGTTAAAGTTATCATCAATTTTTATATTTATTATGTAAGCAATTCAGTAAACTGTTGTGATGTTAATGGCTCCTGCTTTTTTATCTTAAGAAACACTAAAAGACTTCAAAACAGTTGTTCAAACCAATGAAACGATTATCGGGAGAATAAGTGCCTTACGTCAAGAAGTTTGCCAATTCGCAAGTTCTTTTCCAATGCCCGGATTAGATGATTTGTAATAGTTAAGAATTTTATAGATGATCATTTAGATTGTAACATATGGACCTAGAAATTAATTTTCTGTTTTTCAAAAAAATTTCAAGAGTTTTGAGGTGTTTTTTTATCTGCAGAAAATCTGGATGTAACTGTTTACAGGTCATTCAAATCTAGATTTATAATATTTTAATATATTACAGTTTTAGTAACACAGTTTTTTTAAATTTACACTTAAAAACCCATTCCTTAAACAGTTTATGTGACTAACAAATACTTAAATATAATTTATCTCGTTAGAGACAGGTGCGAAAATGCGGGAAAAACACGCAAAATGGCAGCTATAGTGACTCAGTCAACTCTAAAAAAATTGTTGCAACTAACCCCATAGGCACCATGAAATGTGAATAACATTAATCAGAAAAAAACTAAAAATATTTAGCGTTTTACAAAAAGGTTATTCTTTCTATTCTAAAGCTTTGTTTAAACGTTTCTTCATTTACGATGTAAACGAAAAAAACCTTTGCTGCAAAAAAGCTACTGTTACTAAATTTTAAACTTTGAACTCATATTTAACTATAAGTTACCTATGAATAAAATGTATAGTAATGTTTAATAAAATTTAAACCATAAAACTCGTATGTTGCGGTTTACTCCTGTTGGAACTTACCTAGCTTTCTCTCTCCTCTCTCCACCCCTCCGCTAAAATGAGAGTATCTGAAATTTCATGGAAACTTGACAAAATTTAAATACTCAGTCCTATTAGCACTTATTAAAATAGGCTTAGTGAGTGTCCATGTTGCAAGCTAAAAAGTATTTCAAAAGTTCTCTGATAAACTTTGTATTTGCAACTTTTTTCTTTGCCAATTTTCATCACCCAGAAATGTTTTTATTCACACCATTTGGGATTACTTAACTATTTACAAAACGTTTAACTAATATTGTATTCCCAAGGGTAAACGTTGCATAACTTTTGGATCAATCAAGAATCTTACGAATTACACTAACCCCAGAGGATTGCAATTTGTGTAAACACTAAATATTAACGAGAGACCAGACCCATTTTATTTTAACCGCTGTACCACACACATGATTACTTAATCTTTCATGGTTATAAGCGTCGATTTATTATTAGAATAGTTGGAGGTATGAGAGAAAGAATTATTTCAGCATTTATTTTTCTTTAGAGTATTGCTTTACATATTAGGTCAGATACAGCAGAAATATACAGAAATTTTCGGTTGCGAAGAATAAAAGCTTATAAAATTTTTATGGTTCTTGATTTTGTCTTTGTTTGACAAGCAAACAACAGAAGCAAAATAAATAACAGGACTTTAATGGAATATTTTCTATTATTATCGTTTGGAATTAACATCCTGATAAAATTGCAGTTAAAATGCTATTGTCAAGAAAAACAACTTGTAAACAGCACGTTTTTAAGCCACGCTATTGGCATGTTATTTGTAAGCATGCACGTCTTATTTTACTTTCTTTTATCGCTGTCTATAAATCTGCATCACAGCTGCATTTTGAACTGTTTTAACATTAATTTTTATTAAAACAACGAAAATTAGCGTATTAGGACGAAGACCATGTTACGCAGAGCATTCGTTGTAATCGTTATTGTTTACGAGTTGACTAATGGAATCGAAATACCAGCGGACTATAAATATGACGAATGCGCTCCAGAAAAGAACGAGTGTGAATACTGGTTAGAATTGAAGGAAAAACTAACAATGATATACAAGAAAGATTTGCTATATCCGTTTAATGGAGACTTGTACTTGTATAACGAATCTCCTGGACCTAACGCAACAAAGGTTAGTTATCTTAAATGCTTAGTTTTTTAAGATAAACACAACAAATGCGAGCTGAACACGTTAAATATTGTTTATTAAGATACCGTATGACGAAGTAATTTCAGCAGATGGAGAGAACCGTATGGTAATTGTTATTAATGGCACTTTGCCTGGACCACCTATCGTTGTGTATGAGCATCAGAATTTGATCATTCATGTAAAAAACTTGTTGCTCAGTGATGTAACCACACTGCATTGGCACGGGTTGCATCAAAAGGGTACTCCTTTTATGGACGGGGTCGGATGGATATCTCAGTGTCCTATTTCTGCTGGTCAGACGTTTACATACAAATTCAAGGTGATTTTTTTTTTCAACTCAATGAAATTCTTTTCAATACATAGAATAGAGGAAAAATTTTAAAACTTCTTAATACTTAAATTTCAAAAATCGAGAATTTTAAATTTTTTGACAAAAATGTATTAAAATTTTTGCTTCTGTTGCACTTATTGAGGCTAAATCCTGTATATTGTTTATCACACCTTTAACGGAAATCATTATCTGGGGCAAATAACAAAAGATACCGTTTTCATTTTTTACACTTTCAGAGTTTTTAGATAACATAAAAAATGTTAATTTGAAAGTTAAATTTGCAGCACTACCCGTTTATTAAGTTAAATCTGAACTAACTAAATAGAAGATATGTTAGTTGTATTTATTTTCGTCACCGCGATGGTCGAACAAAGGTGAAAAAAAAGTTCTCAATACAATATTTTTTAATGCCCCTCAGTAATTTGGAGATAATCTGAGATTAGAGAAGCTTCCACATAATTAGGTTATGCAGTACACCCACTCAACAACTAGTTATCTTAAAGACAGCTTTAAAACAACTTGAAACTTGTCTTAAAGGTGTCTTAAACTGGTCTAAAATGAAACACTGTAAGTCGTCTTATTCAAAATGTCTTCAAGTTGTCTTATTTAAGACATCTTAAAGACGGCTCAAAAAGACGTGTATATATATGGCGCAATTTTACTTTCGCACCACTCTATTTTAATTGCAGATTATAAAAGATTGTCGTCCAAAAATAAGAAAATGTATAGGAAACAATACTTTTAGACCAACTTAATGTACTCTAAACTCAATCTCAAAAATCTAAAAACTCATACGAAAACTTTAATATTTGCCATTTTTTCAACGGGATAACAAATTTAAAAAGTGAAAGTTTTTAGAAGTTAAAGAAATTTTTAGAATTTAAAAATTAAACATGGTTTTCACCGCTGTTTAAATTTTTAAATTTTGAATGTTTCATTTAAATGCTAATCATAGCGGAAATTATGATATAACAACCAGGTCTACAACTGTAACATTTGAGTTTTTTTTTTTTAAAATATTCTTATGTTGGATGTGTACGTGATATGTGGCAAATTGAATTAATTAAAACTTTTTGTTTTATGATAATAGGAATTAAAAATCTTTTCTGTTTTTAAGTTATAATCTACTTAATTAAACCTTATGTCTCTGTTGGTCCACAGAAATCTACACAGTTTTCAATTACTCTTCGTTTCTTTATAGATCCCCTTTTAAATTTTTTTAGCTTCTTTAGAGTTTTTTTTTTTTGTTGTTGATTTTTTCTCTTTTTTCTGGAAAAGTTATTTATTTTGAAAAGATCTCTCTCATCAGCAATTTGTTGTTGGATTGGTAAGGTAAATTCTTAACGCATTTTTCAGATGCGGAAACGCTCCCAGTTATTTACCATGGTCTTTATAAAATTCACACTATAAAATAATTCAAAGTGATTGTCTTTAACAACACGCTGGCTTTGTGATGAGAGTCGTTTTTTTTATACTTCACATGACTAGTAAAAAAGGGGTTGGTTTAGTTTCTTAGTACTGGGACTTAAAGACTAATAACTATATTTAGGGATAATTGTTTTTTGTTTAACCGAAGCGAAAGAAGACAATAATAGCTTTTAGCTGTGGTCAGGGCCACCGAGAGCCTTCAAGCCGCCCGGGACAAAACCTTTTTTGGCGCCCTTATAGATTTCGCTTCATATATATACTTAGCATAGAAGCAAAAAAGTACATTATGCCTTTATAGCTACTTTAACTTTATTTCATTTTTTGCTAACTAACCGCAGCATAAACAATTCCTAACTTAAATAAAATTTTTGAGCTTTTTTCGAGGCAAAATTATAAATTACTTCATCATATGACAATGATTTCGCGAGATCATTTTCAATAGACAAGATCATAAGATTTGAAAGTCGCTCTTGTCCCATGGTGGCTCTGAAGTGGTTTTTTATAATCTTAAGTCTACTAAAAGATCTTTCACCCTCTGCAACGGATATTGGCATTGTGTGAAAAATGATTAATTTCGAAAATATTCGTAAATTGCTTCGAAAATAACATATATATATATATATATATATATATTATGTTATTTTCGAAGCAATTTACGAATATAATAACATATATATATATATATATATATATATATATATATATATATATATATATATATATATATATATATATATATATATATAGACCTGTATGTTTCTACTAAATCACCTACAAACCAACGTAATTCTTGGAGCATTTGTTTATTTTTTTCACATTCTTTTACCCTTTTGGAAGCCAATGCCCTATTTTGGGCACCAGAAAGTTTTTTACGATTCATTATTAACAGTTACTGTAAATAACCGTACGCATCAATAAAATAATAGCATTGTCAACTACGCAAACTCATCAAAAAATTATAAACTCAATCTCAAAAAGCTAATGTCATAAATCAATATTTCAATAGTTAAATATAAATCTTAAACATGAATTACCATAAATAAGTTGATCGTAAAGAGTTGAAAAATATTTACTATTACTTTCTAAATTCTGAATAGAATTATTTTTAAATTGTATTCACAGTTTGTTATTTTTTCAAGGAATTAAAAATAATGATATAACGCGAGCTATATATACATTTCAATTATGGCATTTTAAGATTAAAAAAACTATTTTTATTTTACTTTGGCATCTGGCGCCCCATCGACATCTGCCGCCCGGGACAAGCTGTCCCTTTGGCCCCCCCCCCCCCTTTCGGCGGCCCTGGCTGTGGTCATCTGTTTTTAAATCCTAATGACAAGGAAACTTTTTTTATTTATCTTTTTTAATGTTTAGGTTCTATATTGTTATCCTAAAGTTAAAAGTTAAACTTTCATGCAAAATTTAAAAAAATGATTTAAAAAAAAAAAAAAAAAAGTTTAAATTTGAATTGTTTTAGGAAGATTTCAATGCTCAAAAGAAAACAAATTAACGAATATTTGTAACAGGGATTAAATGTTAGTTTTTAAATTATAATCATCTTTTAAAATAATAGACATTAGGAGTGTCCACTATGCAAAAAATTTTTAAAACCACTCAAATTGAATTTTTTCCCATTCTAGTGTTTGTGTAGTATGTAAAAAATTTTTTTATCAAATTTTAATAACTATTTTAGAACCCCCTCAGAGCCCCTAAAGACAAGCCCCTTTTTCCTGTTTAAAACAGTATCTTTTTTAGTTAAAACACAGAGAAATGATTATTGCGAGTTTCATTTTTCAAGTATTTAGAAATTAAACCACAGAAATCAAGCCAAACAAAAGCAGCTTGCATAATATATGTTAAATTATCCAGTTTAACCAAGCTAGTTCTGCATTTTTGGTTAACAGTTATAGTCAAATTATCAGACGAGAACCCCAAAACTAAAATTAAGACTGTCTTTCTGAATGTTATTAATGTTGTTTCATTGTCCAAGAGTTTTTTTGCCTAAGTCAGGATATTGCTGCCCGTGATTTTCAACGCCCTGCAGCAACCATTCTCTTTGTTCTGGATCACTGGTTATGATGGTAGCAAATTCTGAAATCAGTTTAACTCCTCTTTCTGCGGTATTATTTACAACTTTTACCGTACGAACAAACATTTCAGCTTCTTTGTATCCTGGTTGCTCTGTGCACTGTTCAATTGGTTTAGCAAGCCAATCTGTATTGATGCCAAGAATGCTGAACAATGAGTGAGATTCAGGTCCCAGAAGATTTGACAAACCTGCTTGACGAGTGATTTGACGAAAAACTGGCTTATGAAGACGAAAATTTTCGGGTACTGGAATTTCCAAGAGTTTGGCTGCCATATCTTTTTTCATAGTGGAACTAACATGTTTGCTGAAGAAAGCAAATGGAACTACCTCTTCTGTCAAATACCATCGGTGATTGGTTATTTTAGAAAGAATGACATCAGCAACTTCCTTGTCTATTTCTTTGTAGTCCATCATGTCGTGGATGAATTGCAGGTCATTCATAGGTGCATCAGCACCAATGCTAGCTTTTGTCCAAGCTAGTGTGTGGAAAAGAGAAAGATATCTGTTCATTCTAAAAAGTTTGGTTGTCATCCTCTGATCATAAGGCAATTGTTTAGAAAACATGAACATTTTGTTCGCATAAATGTTACATGCCATCCACCAATCTTGGTGGATAGCTCCTGGTTTAAGAAAGTGTATACCCCGCGGTGGAGTTCGCCCAAAGACGATCAGTGTGTTCTCAGCACATTCACGATAGTCATCTCTTGGAAATGTTGTAGCATCTTCCTTAGCAAGTAGATGTGTCAAATGCTGTATGGTCTGTTCTTTGAGGTTTTGCAACCAGGTGCCTTCAACAGCTAATGTTTCAATTGGCAACTGTTTATCCAATGCTGGCCAAGCAGTTTTAAATTCAGCAAAGAATTTATTCTCTGGACCAAAAATGTTTCCAAATAATTTCTTCCAAATTGCTCCGACAAAGATTTCAAAAATGTGATGTCGACAGGCAAGATAGGGAAGTTTTTGACCTAAGTTTTCTTCAATCAATTTAGCAGCACCATTGTGGATGCCACTATTACTGACAGTGGTATCAAATACCAATGCCACAATATTGTCGCTTAGATCCCAAGCTTCTAGGAGATCCAATGTTGCATTTGCTTGATTCTCTCCTTTCGAATCAACAAGAACGGGATTACCAAGTAATTTTCCCTCACTGTATTCTGGAGCACCCGACACAAGCACAGCTAACTGTTCATGTTGCACGACAAGTATGTCTTTTATCATTTTTCCATCCTAGTGAAGGGGACCAAACTGAGGTGGGTTGAGCCTCACATTATCTATAACACTCTCAGCAATCCTCTATTGATTTAACATTCTACTTTGACGAGATGTCGATCTGGAGATATCAAAATCGTCCAAGTTTCCACCAGCAGCTTTAATTACAGCAGACACAATCATAGTTGTTTTATTATCAGACAATTTCATCCTGTCTGTTGCAGAAATGATTTCCTCGCATTGCATAATTCTTTTGGGGAGGTGAAGAGTAACAAATTCTGATCGTCTATTCATTGGAGGTTCATAATTCAAGTCCCACCCTAAACCGATATCTACTTCAGCAACAGCAATACTTTCATTAATATTCTGTTCTTCGTCATTAACTTCCATGTCCTCATTATCCTGATCATCCTGTCTACCTTCTTTTTCTACTCTTTCTTTTTCTTCATCTCTAAGTATGATTTTCCGACTATATCTGACTTCTTTCATTTTTGCTTTAATCTCAAAGATTTTGTCATACCCGTCCATGGTTGCCTTTCTGTCTTTTTTTTTTTTTTTTTTTTTTTATCTAAATAGAATGCAACATCATCATCTTTCTTTTGGGCAGTCAGTAGCCTGGATTTCATGATTTCCTGTATGGCATCAGGTGATCCAATATCAAAAAGATTATCCAACTTGGCCAAGAAGTTAACACGTTTTCCGCCAGCATCACATTCGCGATTCTTGTTCTTCAACAAGCGGTTCCACTCATTCCAGAGACACATAAGATCTAACACCGAATTTTGTCTTGTCTTTGTCTTGATGCGTGCCATGTTCCAGAAAGTTACAACAGCGTCGATTACTATATAGCCAATTTCTTGATTTGTTACATGATTTCGGACATTTTCTTCATCGCGTCGTAAAAAAAGAAAAAATTTCAAAACCTGTCTGCAATCGGGTAGTTCGGAACAAGTTATTGATGGTGATGGGTGTCCAATTAACCAAAACTTAGTAGAGGCACGAGTAACAGGCCTTGTTGTAGATGATGATGACGACGGTGAAGGCTAGTCGGTTGTGTCTGACAAACAACTGGAACTGGTTGGCAAAGACTTGAGTTCAGTTTCTATATTTTTACCACTTCTTGTCAACATTTCAGTCTTAATTTATTTAACTAAAACAGAAAAATAATTATAACAGTCAATATTACATATTAAATTGTGTCAATATCATAATATTAATTTGCTTGTTTATGAAATTTGCAATCAATGCAAAAATGTGCTAATGTTTTAACCCATTCGTGCCATCTCTATAAATCGTAAAATGTAACAAAAAACTCAGGCACTAATGGGTTAAGCAGGAAATTGGGGCTTATCTTTAGGGGCTTTGAGGGAGCTCTAGAATAGTCATTAAAACTTAGTAAACATTTTTATATAATTTAATGAAAAGCCGACGTTCAGTGAAAGTAAATGTAAAAGTTTTTTAAACTGAAAGCGAACGGTTAGCAGTTATTTTAAAAAAGATCATGTTTTATATCAATATTAAGAACTTTAAAAACTTTTCATAAAAGAAAAAACGTTTGTTTGATGTAAAATTATTGCTGAAAAGATGATTGCACCGTGAGACAAATTGAATATCCCTTCAGTAACTCACAAGTCAGCTAATTGGAAAATGAAAAGTCTTGCTTCAAATTATTAGAAAAAAAAAAAAAAAAAAAAAATCCAATTAGAAGGAAATGAAAGAATTGAACAAAATATTTAATACAATTAATGAGAAAAAAATTGACTAAGTTTGGATGATCAGAGTTGTTTTGAGAGGAGCATATATAACAAAAGAAAATTTAAAAAACACTCTGAAAAAAAAAGTTCTGGACTCTTCATTTTGATGGTAAAAATATTGACGGAAAATAAATACAAGTTTTAGTTCTAAAAAACTGTGAAAAAAAAAAAAACCGGGAGTTTTATTACCAAATGGTAAAACCAAAAGTAAAAAAGTCAATGGTACTTATGGTTTGCTGAATGGCTTTAATTTGTGAGGTATCACAGAAGGATTATTTGTGATAAAACTGCTGCACATTCTAAAGGTGATGCAGCAGCTTTACTGAATCAAACTAACTCATTTAGAAAGATTTTTCTTAATCAAATTCATTCAGAAAGATTTCCTTATTCCACAATATGTTAGTTGTCAGCACCACGTGATGGAACTATTTTTGATTTCATTTTAGAAAGTAAAGCTTCATCTCAAAATACCAAATTTTTTTAAATCGAAGAATTGGTGATGCAATACACTCAACTGGTAGATGAATCTTAAGCTATTAAATTCTCAAAATTTAAAATTTTTAAATTCTCGAAATGCTTCTGACAAAAGTTTAATTGTTTTTACAACACGTTTAAGCACATCTCTCCGAAAAAACATTCTACAAAAAACATCTCACTAAAAAAACATTTCTAACTCTTAATATTTTAGGACATAATAGTCAATACCTCCGTTTACTTTAGAAAACACACACTAACTTTACGGCTTTGCTATAGGCTAGAGAATTCTGGTATTCAAGAGCTCGGAAATTTCCTAGCCCATTGTGAAGCAGTTCAATAATAACATGAATGCATTCACTTTGAAACCAAAAAAAAAAAGGTTTGTCATGCTCTAAAAAAAGTAATTTAATAATTATTAGTAGGGTAGACCGGGGGGATTTCGCCACATTTGAAATTGCGAGTAAAAGAGGTAGTTTTTATCATTTTTGTAATAAACGTGACCTGTAATATTTATTACTTTTACATTATCATCTACTAACTATTGATTGATCATAGTTGTTGCTTAATTCTATTGGTTGTTGTAATCTTTAAATATGATTTACTGTTTACTGTTACTAATTGAAATTACCGTGTCACTCTTTTTGCTTGTAGCATTCTTATTTTTCTTTTTGAAATTGATTGAAACAAAGTTTGATGATAACTGCTAAAGCTTTCATAAATCTGTTATCATCATCCACTGCCGTTTATGGTGAATATTTTATATTTTGTCTTTTTTCAAAGTACAATATTGTGGGGGGATTTCGCCACATAATGACGAAACAGTTCTTAGTTAGCAAAAAAAAAAAATATGTACAATACCTGTGCTTTCTGAACAACTTTTTTAACATCATGGTCATGTTGAGGGGGATAGTAGTATGGTAAGTTGATCTAAAATTTTACGATGAAATTAAAATGTGAAGTGAAATAAAATAAGTCAATTTAAAAGATTTCAAACTTTCAAAAATAAAGTAGAATATAACTTTATTAAAAAGAAAAGTTTTCAACATCCAAAATGTTTTCTTAAATGTCATTTGTTCCAATCTACTCCCATTTTTGATTTTCAAGTGAAAACGTCTTCTGGATGCATCCAAGTTCCCAACAGGAACATTTTCGAAATGTAGTTACAAATCGGGTTACATTAACAAGATATATTTATCGAATATATAAAGAATTTTAATAACCATCGACGAAAAATCGATGGGAAAAAATGTTTACTATATTTAAATGATCATAAAAGCCACATCTCTTTGGAAGCTGTTGATTTCAATATTCTTAATGGCATAGAACTAATATGTTTACTTCCACACAGCAGTCACAAGGTAAAAAAAACAAAATGATCAGAGACATTGTCCAAACAACTTTCTGACGAATCAGTCTCTTTAATTCGTGATCGATTCTATCTCGTTTTTAACAGTGTATGGAAAGACATGACTATGAAAAGAAGACTCATTGTGGATGCATTTGCTTATTGTTACCAGCAAGAAGACTCATTGTGGATGCATTTGCTTATTGTTAGCAGCAAGTGACTCGAAGATGAGTATGTTCTCTTCTAATCAAACATCAAATAATTTAAAGAAGAAGAAATTCTCCAGCTTGCGTTTAAAATCAATCAATAATTAGAATAAATAATTCTATATTATTCAGTTATTAGTATGAGGTAAAAACTTTTCATATCTGACAATTAACATTAAAGCAGAATAAGTGGTAGAATCGCCCCGGTCTACCCTATTTAATTTACTTTAATTTTTTTCAGAAAAACAATCTATGAATGCTTGTAGCTTGCAAAAGTTGATAAAGTAGCTCGGTCGTTCCATTTTTTCGTGCTATGAGCAAACTGCTTTATCATCATAAGTAAACTTTGCTTCCGAAAAAGTGTTTAAAATGAAATTACTGCACTGCAGTGTTGCTGTTACATTTTAAACTCTTACATTTAATCTCATTTATGCATATTTCCTTACACAATTGTTCAATCGTTAAAAATAGGCTGAACCTAAAGGCACGTTTTGGTACCATAGTCACGTTGGTGCTCAGCGTACAAATGGAGCGTTTGGTGCGTTAATAATTAAAGAACGTCCGAAGCCGAATAGTGAGAGGTTAACCGACGTTATAATGACTGTGGGAGACTGGCACCATCACAGCTCAGAGGAGGTTTACTTAAAAATGGTGTACGGTAACTTTATTGCAAACAAACCTTATAACACGACAAGCACAATTGACGGAGGCAAATTTTCTGGTGTACCATGGGTTTCAGCTTTGATAGAAGGGAAAGGAAGATACATTGATCCAAAGACAGGTTTGGGTTAAAAAAAAAGCTATTAAAAACTTCTTCAAATTTACATTCCACCAATAAATAACTCCTTGAATCGTTTAAAAAAAAACCTTAAAAAAAAAAAACGATGTAAAATTTCAATTTTTAAAAGAATTATATACTTTACAACGCATACAAATTTCACACAATTTTTGGTGTATTAACTTTAAGGCAAAGATAATGGTTCTCCATTAACTTGGTACACAGTGAAGCAAGGTTTGAAGTACCGTTTTCGAGTAATTAATGTCGGCACTATATATCCAATGCGCATATCAATTGACGGGCATGGAATAAGTGTCATTGCATCGGACGGTTATGACATCAAACCACATTCAGCAGAATCTGTTATCGTTCATCCGGGAGAGCGCTTTGATTTTTTGTTAAATGCTAATAAGACAATAGACAATTATTGGATCAGAGCTCAGAGTATGGAGGTATAGTAAACAAAAGTTTATTATTGAATGGAAATAATATATTTTTATTTCTATTAAGGCTTTTAGAATTTGTAAGCTATTAATATAAATGATTTTTTGAAATATTAAGACTATTTCTGAAATTAGAAAATGGGGGAGAAAAAGCAGAAAGCGTGTATAAAAATTTGGTAACTTTAAAAATTTCAATGATTCATTTTGTAATAGGATAATGTGGAAAACCACACAGTGCAAGCTGTTCTACACTACGAAGGAGCGTTAAAAAAAGAGCCAACAACTAATGAGCTAAAATGTTTGAAGGAGAGTCCCTGTCAAGTTATAAACTGCCCTTTCAAATACTTTCCTGAACATTTTAACTTAAATTGTGTACTGATGTCTGATTTGCAAAACGCCGACGATGAAGACCCAGCTCCAGCCTATGGAGAAAACAGCGAAGAACATTTTCTGAACTTCGCTTTTCCGGGTAGCAAAATAACTCCTGGTGCAGTAAATGGAAGAAAGTTTGAATTTCCTGGTGTTAATTCTTTAACCCAGGGCGACGAGATTGATGGTTATGATTGTGATAAACATGATTGTGGACATGATAAAGTGTGCTACTGCCATTACGAACTAAAGATTCCGCGTGATAAAACAATACAATTTATTTTTACTAATATAGGGAGTGGGGGAGGCTGGGGTCATCCAATGCATCTTCATGGACATAGCTTTTATGTTTTAAAAATGGATTACGCGCCTCAAAATAGAACAACAGCTAAATTGATAAATGCAACAGAAAATAAAGATATTGATTGCGGAGGTGGTCTAAATTTTTGTAACGAACCGAAATGGAAAAATAGTTTGTGGGAAAATGGAAATATTCCAGGTTTAAATGTTAAAAATCCTCCACGAAAGGATACGCTTATTATACCTACAGGTAAAACTTTTTACTTTGCAGTGTGAGCTTTGTAAAATGTGAAAGTGAACAATGACAAATCAGTGCAACTTTAAACAACTTCTAAGTTATAACAGCTGATTATTAAACTATATAATACGTTATAATCATGGAGAAGTTATGTTGCTCGTTTAGACACTTTGTTATAAAAAGGTCTTCAATTTTGAAAATTAAACTTCACTTACAATTCATTTTTTATTTATGATATTTGGAAATCTTGTTGATGCTTTCTGAAACGTTTCATCTTGCATGCGCAAGTTTAAAAAGAGTTTTTATTTTTACTTTTTTTTAGGCGGATATGCGGTTATCCGTATAAAATCAGATAACCCAGGGAAATGGTTCTTACATTGTCACATTGAAGTTCACGCGCTAGATGGAATGGCTATGATTATCTCAGAGGCTGTCAAAGAGGCGCCGAAGCCGCCTAAAGGTTTTCCTGTATGCAGCAACTTTTATAACGATGAATCAAGAGACTATTTTTACTTCAAGGAAAATTTGGTTGACACCGGTAAGAAGAAACTAAAAAAATGTTTTCAAACAGCCTCATTATGTAGTTACTAACGTTTTAATACATTTCATTACATTCAGATTGCGCCAATGTTACAATATACCGAGTTGTTATTGCTGTTATGGCCGTGCTTCTAGTTGCAACCTTTGTGGCTTTGATTGTTATGAGTAAACAAAAAAAGTCACAGTTACAGATCCAAATGTTGTAGTTTATGTTCTAATTATTAAACCACTTATACTTGATAAAAGAATTAAAAAAATTTTCGTATCTTTTGTATCTTTCTTCATTTCAATAGTGTTTCTATGTTGATGTTGAAAGTTGCTGCTTAATGTTGAAAGTTATTTAATGGCGTAAATGAACGTCGTCTGAACAATATATTCATTACAACAGTCATCTTAATATTGTTGAATGACAATAATGTAGAATGATATTTAATGATTTTGTGGTCATTGACAGAAATGGCGATTTTTTGAGAAAAATCAAGCATCGGGTTTTGGCTCTTCGGTTTTTAACGAGTAAAAACCAATTTCTATATCAATCTTTTGAGATAAATCGAATCTTAAATAGTTTATCAAAATAAAGTTTTTTATGCGTTTAAAAGTACAATGTTTTTGGTGCTTTTAAACGCATAAAAAGTACCAAAATACGTGAATAAATTTCTTATTTACAACTTATAAAAATAAGTTTAACGATTTTAACGGAATAGCAGTTCTGCGCAATGGTTGAAGAGTTGAAACAAAGTAGCATAAAAAATGAGAGCTTTTTTTTTCTGGAATTTATAGAATTGCATGTCTAAATACATAAATTGCTTTAAATTCGCTTATTTTCAAATGGTTGATATAGAAGTTGGAGAAACAAGATGATTACTTTGAACTTAAATTGTCTTTGTACTTTGCATATATATAGCCTTTAAAATTCACAACTATATACATTATATTTTTCTTTCAAGTAGGTCAAAGGAAGAAAGGGAGGGGAGGGGGCTAGATTGGTGAATGCTCCACTTGGATCCGCACATTGTCCAGAAGTGTTAGTTTGTCCAAATTTAGTTATCGAAATATATAGTAATACAAATACAGCATACTTAACATATTTGTATATATTCTTACTACATATCCTGTGCTATCTATCTATCTATCTATCTATCTATCTATCTATCTATCTATCTATCTATCTATCTATCTATCTATCTATCTATCTATCTATCTATCTATCTATCTATCTATCTATATATATATATATATATATATATATATATATATATATATATATATATATATATATATATATATATATATATATATATATATATATATATATATATATATATATATATATATATATATATATACATGTATATTAGGCCGGATCATAACTTAAAAAAATTTGGAAAATTTCTTCGGGAATTTCCAGTAATTGGCTCTCAAATACGCTGAATACAATGCTGCAAACCGTTTTTCGCTACTAATTTGCTATACTTTGTATTTTTACCTTTGAAGTTTTCAAATAAATTAACTTAAAAACGCTCATTTGTTACATAATTTATTGATTGAATTTATAATAAAGTTCAAATTATTTGAACAGTCAAAGCAATATATCATTAGCAAACGTTAATTAGAAACTATACTTAAATGTTCTTAAATTCAGATTTTGTGTCAAAGTGAGGCATCAACTTGCGGCGCTCCAGTTGAACGCGAATATAGCCATCACGATTTTCATGACCATAAACTTTAGATGCTGATTCAGTCACAATTTTAATCACACGTTCAACACTTTGATTGTGACATGGAAATGGCTCAATGTCAATAACTATGTCTTCAACTGACGAAAGCCATGCCAATATTTGTACAGTTGGAATATGTTTTGTCAGAACAGGTTCCAAGCGGGGCTGTGTTTGCCAGTCAATCAGTTCTTCATAACTAGTCGCTTGAAATCGTATCTCAGGGAGTTGAAATTTTCGATTTGGTATGTCATCTTTACGAGCACGAAGAATTCTCTTCAACGCAAGCTTACGGATCACTTGACGGTTGTCTTTGAGCATAGCCAGAATAATGCTCTCGATATGAGCCGGGTAGCTATTTCGCTTCAAAACTTGCTGAACAATTATTCGATAACGCACAGGAAGAAATCGTGATGTTTCTATCATTTTATAATAGTGTGGAGCAGCATTCCAGTTTGAATGTTTCTTAATGTCAAACCAAACAACCGCATATGAATTCACAATAAATTTTGCCAAAAAAATTAGTTCATTTGATGGATCTTCAGTAGATATATAGAGGTGTAGAACACGGTTTGCTAGTGTCATCCACCTTGCATGGTTTAGTCGCCCAGGTGTTCTAGAATTAAATCTATCTGGTACAACACCTGTCTTCACCGCATTAACAATTTCGAAAAAGTACAGTTGATCACTGCTTAACAACTGCTTATTGCATATAATAGGTTCACCAACAAGTATGGCAAAGCTGACTATGGGTTTCTTAACAGACATTGAAATAGACTTGCCAATTGGTCCATTAAATGAATGGGGTCCAGTTGTTGCACCATCTAAGGAGTGAAAAAGATGTCGCAAAGGAAGCTCGTTCAGATGTAAAAGACAAATGGACCAGTGCAGTGGTCGACCAAGTTCTATTTCCATTCTGCGTATAACTCCATTGTTTAAACCAGTATTAACGCTAGTTGAATCAGAACCAATACAAACAAGGTTCGTGCAGTCAACAGTATCAATTATTGAATCTGCAATGGATTTGGCTGATCCACTTGTTGGCGTACAATGATCAACATACTTTGAATTTGGCTCTGATAAAATGGAAATATGTTCCTCAGAAATCACAGTCTGCCTATCCCCCTCAAGTTTTAAAGTCTGATCTTTCCTTCCATCAAAATACAATCCAGTAATTCTACAATCAGCATTTTTACAGGATGTTCTCAGTAGTTTTCGTTCTCTGCAAATTTTATTCCGATCCACTGGCCCCATATGTTCTATACCAAAATCAACCAGAGTTGCTGATACAATCGCGGCAACTGCTCTATCTGATATGCCAAAACCATCTGCTTGTAGAGCAATATTTTTTAAACAACGGTTTTTCAGACGAGTAGATGTGACTTCGGTATCGACATCTGATACGGAAGGGGAATAAGTTTCGGTGTCAGAATTGTTGTCTGTTTCATTATCTGATTCATTATCAGATGCTTCAACGACTCTGGCACACTTAACTGCAGTCTCTTCCTTTGATAAAAAAACAGATTTTCGTTTTAAACGCCTCTCAGCACGTGCGGATTCCTTCTTGTCGATTCCAGCTATTCTGCCAACACGTATAGTGCGTTGATCAGTTAGGAAGTCATGCTCAATTGCTGGCACCTTCAGAACCATTGGACAGCAACAAGACGAAAGTTCTTTGCATTTACACGAACAAATGTCAAACAATGTGTCAAGATCTTTTTCTATTTCATCTTGTTTGACTGTTGCAGACTTTGATCGAATCACTTTCTGAACATTGCCTATGTACTTCTCCAGCTGTAATTCTATGCCTCGAAGACTTATAGTAGGAACTGATGCTTTAATCCATATCTGAGAAAGTTTCTCTGCTAGTCTCTTACAAACAGACCGTAGTGGTTCAGTTTCATAATTCTTCTCAGACAAGTATGCTTTGCCTACTTGCTTGTGGGTTGGCAAGCAAAAATTGGGTAATGCACGACCTTCTCCAAAAAGTATATGACGATTCTTTGAAGCTTTAGATCTTGAAATCATTATTGTTTTACAATTTTATAACATATCAGAATTTCAGTTAATTTCTAAAAATACAAGATGAGACGGATAAATTCTGCAATCAGTTGATAAAAGCAGAAATTAATAAACAATCATATAAAAATAGAATAATATAATAATAATATAATAATATAAAGTTATAATAGCGTTGGAGTTAATCATATCATTAGGGTTAATTTAGTTAGGTAGGTATAGGTTTGGTTCAATTTCATAACCTTGGGATTATATCTAGTATTAGGGTTAAATGCATGTTTCAGTTAATGCATGTACTAAAGTAAATATACTTAGCATATAAAACCTTAAAACTTAAAAATGCAAAGTATAATCAATTCTTTAGAAATATTTTTTTTGTAAATATTAAACAACACTATATCACGCCACTTTTCACAAATTCTAAAAAAAATTAATTTTTATGATCCGGCCTAATGTATATATATATATACATACAGTAGCGTGCAAAAGTTTATAAACAACTAAATTTTTCAAATTTTTTTGTCATATTTTTTTGACTTTTCACTGAAAATAAATGAAATTTTCAACAGTTGTTCATGTAATGTGATTACATACAAAAAGTTTCTCAAAAACATGAAAACTTGTAACGGAAGGGTGAAATTCAAATTTTATTGAAACCATAATCGTGCCACTTTCATTCTCACTGGGAGCGATACAAAAGAGCAAACTTTTGTATCCTGAATATGGAAAATGACTATAGCAGTTAACATTTGTAAATTGCAATAGAAATAGCAAAAATATGCAACATAAATTTTATGTTCATTTGTTTTTGTCATTGATCTTTATTAGAAAGATGCATTTTCAAACTTGTGAGTTTTGTAGTCACTTGATGTGCAAACTAAATGAGCAACAGCTTTTTCCCAGAAATTCGATAAAGACACAATTTTGAAAATTCTACTAACCACCACCACAAAAATACTTATGGTTGATATAAATTAAAGTTCTATTTGAAAGATTTGATAAAAATTACTTATGCCATAAAAATGCAAAAGTAAGAAGTTATTCAATTTAGGATTCTTTTCAACATACTTAAAAAGTATGTTGAAAAGAATCCTAATATATCTATCAGAAAGACAGTAAAATTGTTCAATGTTGATGAGAGGACAGTCAGAAGAACTCTAAAAACACTTGGAACAGTCAGCGTGGCCCAACCTACATGGCAACTTTTGACAGAAAAGGTAAAAAATTTGAGATTTGAGCGATCAAAAAAGCATTTGAATCAACTGAAAAGCCATGCTTCGTCAACAATTGATGTTTTCTCAGATGAAAAACTTTTTAGTGTTGACTGTGTGCTCAATAGGCGAAATGACATTGTGCAGAAGGGTTAAAAAACACTACCTGTGTGTCACACCAAGCACCCTCAGTCCATCATGATGCTAGGAATCATCGTTTCTAATGGAGATAAATGTTCATCAATCTGCATAAAAGAGAAAAGTTTCCTCTGATGTGCATATCAGCTTACTAAAACGTGGTGCCATAGTTGAGAATAAGGGTTGCAAAAAGTCCCTGTCAAGTTTCAAGTTACTAAAGTCATTGATTACCCGGACTTGGAACTCAATATAAAGGGACTATATAATTAGCACCTGTCAGTCCTTCCGTCCTTTCTTTTGAGGCTTGAGGCAGTGATCAAAAAAAAAGAAGATCTAATTGAATGTTAAGATGGGAAAAGCATCTCCAACTTTTCTTTTATTAATATTCCATGAATATAACTTTTTAGTGCTATATATATATATATATATATATATATATATATACATATACATGTTATGTGTAATATATATATGCATATTATATGTAAGTAAATCCTGTCTATAGCTGATAAAACCTGTTTAATTTTAACAAAAAAAATATTATTATCATTTGAAATAATTATCTTATTTAACAAAAATTTTATTAAATTATTCTCCTATTTTAAAATGAAATCTTAAATTCTTAAATTTTTTGAGTTTGGTTTTTGAAGTTTGGTCAATTTTGACTTTAAAATGAGGGGGGAAGAGGGGGAGGGGGAAGAGCCGAAACAGCTAACGCTTACTATTACACTTACAAGATTCATGTAATGATGATGTTACGCTATAAGGCATCCAAGTAGTTTAAACGCTGCTGTATCTAAAAATTGTAGTTTTTTCTCTCAAGATAACGCAACATAGTTTATTTTAAGTTCCACATACTCCATGTAATTTTGCAATAAAAAAGGGCGTCGACAACCAAAGCTCTAAAAAACAGTTGGACTGCAAAAAAATCTTTGATTTTCTTTAATATTGAGTTTATATCTACTTTGAGGACTAATTTTGTTTTAGCCTTACATTTAGATAAGAATTTATTGATGTTGATATGGATACAATATTTTATGATATCTTTAAATTAAGACATTTTATAATTAATGTAAGACATATAATTACAGTTTTAGTAATTTTAGGTCTTACATTCACATTTCTTATGAAGTATATAAAAAAAGGTTTTAAAAATGTATACTACAATTATACCAATCTCCTTGAATTCCTCAAATTTGGAGTTTAAATACTAAAACGTCTATTTCCTTAGAAAATGAACTTTTTAAAGTTTTCTTTGGTTAAATAGTAGCAGAGTCTTGTTGGACGACGATGTGGACATCTGGAGTCCAGCAGTGGCTATCTACTAGTGACCATTAAACAGCCACGCAGGATCGTATTGGCACAAGTATTTAAAAAGCATGTCTCTTTCTTCTAAATTAATGTTTTTGTTTACAAAGATCACCTGGGTACTAAATTTACAATTGCTGCTGCGGTGTTTCCAATGTTGTGAATTAATTACAAATTTTTTATACTTTTTGACACTGCATAGATTTCTGTCTATCTAGACAAAATAGCAATATTTGTTTAATTTATTTTTTTTTTTTGTAGGTGTGTTTTTTTTTTTTTTTTTGAGAAAATCTGAGAGATACAGAAAATAAAATCCTGATTGAAGAAAGTAAAAGAGAAACCAACATAATTTACCACATGCAGTTCGCTTTTTTCCCTCGCGTTATTAAATTTAGGTTGTTTGAATGTAGCTTATATCTTTCTGAATTTTTTTTACCTGTAGTAACATGTTAAATTTAAGACATAAAAGGAAACAGATATTCATGTGTTTAAAATTGTCCCCCATAGGTCACTGAGCATTAGATATCGACAATTGACAATAATACATGGTGAGACACAAACTTTATTCATAGCAGGGTTGGAATATAGTGATTATAAATAGAATGAATTAGCTGGATCTGAACCATTCGCGAGTACACAATAATTAAATAATTACAATTCCATTTATTGCATCACATTCGAGCAATAATGGCGTTTATTATTTTATTCCAAACGAACACCTAAAAAACATTTAAAGTTTTACAGGTATTGATATGCGATACAATAAATTTTCATACTGGTGTTATTGAATGCTAGATTTCTAAGGACTTTTACACCAATTGTAAAAATGTTTAAAACTCCAGCAGCCAATCATAACATCAGTTTGAAAGCTCCAGCAGCCAATCATAACATCAGTATGAATGCATAAAAACTTTAGCTTAAAATCTCCTTAAATCACAAAAATGTACAATAAATGTTCTCCCTTTGAAAAAATCATTTTTGATAAACTCTTCCCGAAGAAGAGTGTCGTAATTTGAGCTTCACAATGCATGGCCGTAGACGAGTTGGGACTTTTCGATTTGTTGCGCCTCTGATAATATTTTTATCAGCAATTTGAAAACATTTATATAACCTTCGTTATTTAAATATCTATAACTAATTTCTTTAATTGCGAAACAACTATAAAAAAATATTTCGCAATTAAATGAATAATAAAAATAAAAATACCGCAAATATATAAACTTTAGTAAATAACTGTAAATTTTACATTTCGAATAAAAAAAAAGAACTCGTTGTATAGAACTTGTTACAATGTGGTATTGAACTTGCTACAACTAATAAAAAGTTGTTTTGTTCAAGTAAGGCGTTTTTTTTAAATAAATTTGCATTTTCCTTTTTTTATTTAGAGTTTTATATTTCAAGAATTTGATAATTAAATTTAAATATTATTAGATACCAACCGCACTATACTTCTTTCTATGCAAGAACTGTCGTCTCATCAATTTCTCCTAACTTTGCCTCTACCTCAAGCCCTGAAACTACAGCTACTACAACATTTTTTTAGATAATACTTCGAATTCTAATGGTTTTAACAGTACTTTTACTACTGCATCTCTTGCTAACCCTGATACTGCTGCTAATACTTCTTCTTATGCTGGCTCTGTATCCACTGTTACTTCGGCATCATCTTCTAGTTCTGTCTTTAATTTTTCTTCTTCTATTACTAACTCAGCCAGCAATGATGTTAACTCTGTCTCCAATGTTACAATCTATCAAAAAAAGCATCTAAGTCCGCATCAACCTGTGTTAGTTTTTCCAAAACGTACATGTGGTAGTCAGAAGCGATCACTTTGTCAGCAATGGTACAAACTGTTTCCATGGTTGCATTACAACGAATGTAACGATACAGTTTTATGCTAATATTGTATGCTAATGGAGATGCATAATTTATCATCTTCAAAATGCAGCGAGGATGTTTTCACAAAAACTGGATTTTCTTATTGGAAAAAGGGTTTACAAAAATTCCAGAAACACCAAAATACTCTTTCTCATCGAGAAGCCATCGAGAAGGTTGTAACTATTCCTTTAACAACTAAAGATATTAGTGAACTTCTTAGCAAAACTCATGCAGAGGAAAAAATGGTAAATATTAATAATAATAATCACGAATATTCAATTTCTCGCCAGACAAGGTATTGCTCTGCCTGGTGATTATAATACAGACAAAGATTATAAAGAATTTAATTCAAACCTTTCTCACTTACTTAATCTCAGAAGCAAAGATAATCCCGCTTTAACTAAATGGATGAGAAAGTCGTAAGATAAATTTACGAGTGCAGCTATCCAAAATGAAAATCTGCAGATAATGGGTCTCACTATACTTAGAAAAATTACATCCAACATTTCTGGAAAATGGTTTACTATTATGGTAGATGAAACCACAGCACACTTGTCCAAAAATGAGAATAATTACTCCGAAAAGCACCGGAAAAACCCTTTGGTGGGAACAATATACACACCTTCCTGATATGAAAAATCCAAAAATTGAAATCTTTTATGACCGTCCGAGAAAAAAAATTCAATTTGAAGTTTTCGGCATTGTCCAAAAAGTTTGCAAAGCGGTACAATATGTATCTTTGGAATAAAATCCATAAAAATAAGTCAGAAATTGTATTAAAAACATTTTGTAATTATTACGAAGCCCTAGTGAGTAATATTTAATTCTAAACAAGTTTTTGTAATTCCAGGAAAAAGCAGTTTTTGTCAAGTCGTCAGGTTAGAATTATTTTGTTCTATCTCCAATTTTAAACGTTGGGAGAAAATGAATTGTTAATTTTACTAAGTAATGATTACTTTTAAGATAAATTTTTTTTTTGAAATTTTTTTTCTAAATAATTTCTTTAAATATAAGTTATTTAAAGAATAAGTTATTATTTCTTAAAAAAGTAATTTTAACTTATAGAAAAAAATCAAAAAACCTTCTTTCAACGTTTAAAATGGGAGATACAACAAAATAATTCTAACCTGATGAAGTGTTAAATTCTGCATGATAACTTTTTTTTAACTTCAAAGCAAAAATGCCAAATTCTGTTAAAAAACATGATGACTGTAAGAAAACAGTTTGTTTCCTATGTTTGAACAAATGTACTCGAGAATTGACAAGTTTTTTGATTGGACAAATCAAGAAATCAGTTTCATTCACACTTGACTTTTCTGACTCACAAGTTCCAAGTGGAATATGCAATACCTGCAGGGTTCTTTTAGGAAAAAAGTGCAAAGGTGAAAATGTGGCTCTCCCAAAACTTTATAATTTCACAGAAGTCCTGGTTAGACCAGGTCAGTTTTGTGATTGCATTATTTGTCGAATTGGTCATTTGAAAGCACTTCAAAAGCACCCTTTGGACAAATCAGAATCTTTAGGAGCTTCACAAAATCAAAGAAGATGTTCAGACTGTCTCACACTTGTTGCAAGAGGAGTGTCACATCAGTGCAATCAATACACCTTCAGAGAAAATCTTAAAGAACTTGCTTCAAAGGATCCAAAAGCCAGTGAACAGATTGCATCGACTGTTATCTCAGCAAAACAGTCCTCACCTCTTAAAACTGTCAGGATTGTGCAAAGTGGTGGAGGCCGTCCCATGCCAATTACTCCAGGTAAAGGGAATCTTGCTTAATACTTCAACAGTAAAAGTACTACATAAAATGTTTTGCATTTTAACAAGGCCACTGCTTTTTAAGTGTCTCAATTTGGTGTTTTTCAAATTTCTTTCCTAAAGGTCCTCCAAACCCCAAGAGACTGTTTGGTGATGTGCCACTTCTACGAGCTCAAGATCTTGTCTGCATACAAAACAACACTGGACTGTCAAACAACAACATCAAAAAACTTGCGTCTACATTAAACTAAGTCACAAATACAAAAGTTGTTGAGCCAAGATTTTCTTGACATCGGAAAGCAATTGGCAGACCACTTCTCACACACATACATATCCATTTCAAAGGACAAGCAACAGTCCAGAAAGTAACTTGTGGTTCACTGCAAAAATCTGTCTGAGCTACTGAATGATGTCTTGTTGCAACGCCATGTTCAAGGTGACTACTTGGTGAAGTTGGGCATCGATGGTGGAGGTGGTTTCCTTAAAGTCAGTCTTGGCATTCAAGAAGAAGAAACAAGACTTCCATCCGTTTCACCACCAGGCAAAAAGGCTGTGTTATTTCAAACACCCAGAGACAGTGGATTTAAGCGCCAACTTCTCGTTGCAGTTGCGGAGGATGTTCCTGAAAATTATGATAACCTCAAAAGCATCTTGTCTTTAATTTGTCCAAGTGGAGTAGATTTTTCTTTGTCCTGTAACATGAAGTAAGCAAACCTTGTTTGCTGGCTTCAATCCCATGCCAGCTCTCAAACATGTACTTGGTGTGATGCGGATCACCGTAACTTGTCACAATGTGGAAAACTCCGCACTTTTGGCTCAATAAGAAAGTGCTTTGCTTCATTTCAAGATTCAGGTCTGGACCACAAGAAGGCCAAGTAGTTTCAAGATATTGTTCATAATCCACTCTTAGATGTGCATGACTCTACTTTTGTTCTTGACAAGATCCCACCCAATGAACTTCATCTTTTACTTGGTGTGGTGAACCATTTGTTTAAAACACTGAAAGAAACCTGGGATAAAGCTGATAAATGGCCAAAAGCACTTCACTTCAAGCTTCAGCCATTTTATGGAGGCCAGTTTGCTGGCAATGAGTGCCGAAAACTTTTGAAACATGTTGATCTTCTTCAAAGACTTGCTGAAGAAGACTCAGCATTCCAAGTTTTTCCAAGGATTGATACACTCAGAAAGTTTGGTGCAGTTGTGTCCTCTTGTTTTGGAAATCAGTTGCAGAGTAACTATGCTGAAAAAATCACACAGTTCAAAAATTCCTTCCTTTCTTTTCCAAAAGCAAGTGTGATCCCTAAAGTCCACGCCGTCTTCTTTCATGTCAAGGAATTCATTGATTACAGGAAGGAATCTCTTGGCAAGTACAGTGAGCAGGCCACAGAGGTATTGCATCACAACTTCAGGACACATTGGGAAAGATACAAGATGCCAATAGACCATCCAGAATATTTGCGAAACCCACAAAATTGTCTTGTTGATTTCAGCAGCAAGAACTTGTGAAAGCATTGTCTCCTCTTGAAAACCTGTTGAAATTTTTCAAGAAAATCATCATTTTGAATTTAAAATTCAGATTAAAATTAAAGGAATGCACTGTTTTTTTTTTGAATTTAATATGTGGAAAGTGCTATGAAGAAATTTTTGATTACATAAGAAAAAATAACCTTGTATTTATTGAGAATAAAAAGTTCAGAAAAGCAAAAATTGTTTTATTATGATTCTCAAAGCAGTCAACATACAATTTCTGACTTATTTTTATGATTTTTATTCCAAAGATACATACTGTACCATTTTGCAAACTTTTTTGACTATGCCGAAAACTATAAATTGAATTTTTTTTCTCGGACGGTCATAAAAAATTTCAATTTTTGGATTTTTCATATCAGGAAGGTGTGTATATTGTTCCCACCAAAGGGTTTTTCCGGTGCTTTTCGGAGTAATTATTCTCATTTTTGGACAAGTGTGACAGATCAGTCCAACACTGAGCTAATGGTGATTTGCTTGTGATATGTAGATGACTTGGAAGTGCATGAAGTGTTTGTCGGACTTTATAGTATGGAAAACACATCGGTATTCGTATAATCTGCCCTACACGCTGGACGGTAAGAGCAGAATCATTTTATTCCATATCTGAAAACTATAAAGCTCTACAAGTTACTTGGGAAGAAGCTAAATCTGAGACAAAAGACAGTGAGATCGTCACTCGAATAGGCGGAGTTGCAAAATAAATGGAAAAATTCCCTTTCTTGTTTGGAATTAAATTGGGCAAGACTATTTTATGCATGGTATACAATTTATCAAAAAGTTTGCAAAAGGTTACACTTTCGGCTAGTGAAGGTCAAAAATTGTTGAAAGAACTTTAATTACATTGAAATCTATCCGGTTTGAAAATTCATTTGTGCTATTTCGGAACCGTATTGAAATCAAAAGAAAATTACTTCAACTAGAAAAACTTGCTTTGCCCCGCCATCGCAAAGAACCTCGTTATTTTGAAATAGGAGCATCTGCATCAGTATTATCTGAAAATTCTAGTTTTGACTTTTTCAAGAAGATATATTTCGAAGCTATAGAAATGACAATTAGCAGTATTCAATCTAGATTTGAACAACAAGGATATTTAATGCTTCAAAAGATAGAATCAGTACTTATAAATGTTTCATCTGAAGGTAGTTCAATGAATAGCGAAGTTCTTGATTTCTATGTTATAGATTTGAATGCTTCAAGACTGCATGCACAATTATAAATTATGCACGAATCCACAACTCAACCATTAGATACTCTACAAAAAGTCCTTAATTTTGTCAGGTAAGATTTGAATGGATTTCCTATAAAGCTTATTGTTATTTATTTAATAATTACGACTATCAGTGTATCTCAAATTGACTAACATATGCACTAAAATGCGTATTTGTATGCTAATTATAACACATAATTTTTGTGTATTACAGAGAAGCAAATGAAGTTGAAAAGGAATCATTATCAGAAATCAGGAAGCTGATAAAACTTATCCTTCTGATACCAGCAACAAACGCCACTAGCGAGAGAGCTTTCAGCACACTAAGAAGAATCAAAACTTGGTTAAGAAGTACCATGAACCAAGCACGGTTAACTAGTGTATGCTGTTAAATATACACACAAAAAAAACTGACGAACTTAACATAATAGATATAGCCGATGATTTTTGTAGCCGAAGTGAAGATAGGAAAACTGTATTTGGACAGTTTTGAAAAAAAATCTAGAAACTGTTGTAATGTTTTATAAAATTCTTAAACTATATAAAACTTGAAGTTTGTAAAAATAGCCAAGATTTGGTTTCTGTTTCTGATCTGTATTTTAATTTCCGAATCACGTACGCATTCGTAAATTCGTAAATTTTTAGGCCGAATTTTACTTCATATTATTAAAAATATTTTTAGGTAATAAGTTACTTCAAAAACCTTCAAGATATCACATTTAAAAAGGTTAGTGTAATACATACAGTATAGGCATTACTACAGAGTTCCGAAGAGTTTTATTGTTAAGAGACATGTTATTTGCGCCCCTACTCTTTCTAGCCCCCCCCTCCCCCCGCCAGATTAAATAAGTTGTCTACGGCCATGCAATGAATGAAAAGCGTCAGAATTTCAAAAAAAAAAACTGCTGGTCGCATTTACGAATTTATCAAAAATCTGATTGAAAAATTTTTTCGTAATTTTTTTCTTTTTGGAGATTCTTTTCACTACTAAATTTGTATAATTCTTTTTCTTAATTTTTTACTTTTAATGATTATGATCAATAATTCAGTATTATTTTCGAAGCTCTATCGTTAAATAACCAATGCACAACTCTAACGGTTGCCTTCCCAGCTATTTTATCAAATAGCTTCTGAAATTTTTTCAAGAGTTCATCATTAAAAATAAACTTTAGTGAAAGTTACGTTTTATTTTTATTTTAGTTGGATCGTGCGCATATTGTGTTAAAAAAAATTCTAATAAATAGATTATTAATGTTTAAAATACTCTCATGCAGTGGACTGTTCATGAAAGTGACAAGTGCTGTCATCAGAATTATTATGCTTTGAGTCGTACATTGAGTTGGACACCAATCTAAAATTTTCTTCACAAATGTTGGAGATGTTCACCAAGTGGTCATTATTAATGTAGAAAAATTGACAAATTTTACTTCTATATAAAGTTTTGTCGTTATACAGAATTCTGAAGGTTTTTTCTAATGATAGAAAAGAAGCTTGAAATGGTCGATTTAAAATTTTCTTTTTCTAACCTTTGAAACTTTGGATAAAAGCGTCCTCCTTAAAACCTTCCCTGTCATTGCCCCGTTTTTATGTAATATAGTTTGCTATATTACCGTTTGTTGTATAGATTTATTAATTTGTCATTTTAACTTACGTGATAATTATGTAAAATTTATCTCAAGTAAATATGAGGTAACATAAAAGCAAGTCTAGCACTTCTAATGATTCTTTGAATAAATCTAAATCGTGAATCATGTTTTTTAATTCATTCTGGGAGAGTTTATCTAACTTTTATCTAGTGGTTGGTTGTCAAAATTTTCATCTTCTAATTCAATGTTCTTAAATCACCTAGGTTGCTAAGTTATCATAGTGAGTAACTGGTTGGATAATTTTCCCATCTACAACCTATGGATGATATTGCTGACATCTTTGATGACGTGTGGTGGATTGGCGGATTAACATAGAATTAGACAAATGCTTTATTGACAAGAATATTAAATTTCATCAGCCGTATGATTCATGTAATCATTTTTACTGGGCCAATGAAAAATGAGCGCTATCGGGTGCTTGAAAAAATTATTATTTCAAGAACTAAGAGGATTCCTGCTTAAATTTACAGCTTAAGAAATTTTATCCGAGAGATTTCAAATGTGCAAAAGCTTTATGAAAATAATTTACTTCTCAAATTTTTTACTTTTTCTCCAATCGACGTAACTTTTGCTCCAGTCCATGTAACTTTTGCTCTAGTTCACGTAGCTTACAACAGTTAGAAAAATGAACGAAATATAAACTTTTGGTAATCTGTGGATACTTTGACGTGAAATCCTTAATGAAAAAGAATGTAAAGAAAAAATTATGCACTTGATTGAATATCAAAGTATTTTAAATATCTCGTTGGTCAGATATTATACCCTCGTAAGTAGTCAATAGTAAACTCAAATTTGGTTAATCTTAGAAAAGTATTACTAAATGCTAAACTATTCGTCGTGAATATATTAATGCCGTTAAATATCAAAAAACTGTTGTAGTTAAGGTAATAGATAATTTACAGCTAATTACCCAAACTATAGGCTAGTAGGTGAGAAGCGGTAGGTATTCCTCATTTACTCAGTTTTATTTGAGATCTAGAATTGTTTGCTTCTGGCTTTGATCTTAAAAAGTTTTTTTTACGAAAAGATACCATTTTTCTCTCGCACATCTCACAACGCTTGCTGCCTAATACATGCTCTATTTTGAAGCTTTTTAAAGTTAAAAACTGGGAAAAAAACACAAACTAACATTTTAGGTAATGTAAACAACAACGTAACTTAAAGAAAATATTTTTGAATTCGATTATTGCATAACCGTTTTTCTTGAATAAAAACAAACTCTTGAGTAAAAAGTAAATCTTCTGGAAATCTTCTGGAAATCTTCTGGAAATCTCCTGAAAATCTCCTGGAAATCTTCTGGAAATCTTCTGGAAATTGGTAATAAAAAAAAAAACAACAAACAAAAAAAAAAAAAAAACGTTGCAAATTCTGAAAAATGTACAAAGCACAAATAAAAAGCGCTGAAGCGACCTCCTCAAAAGATTAAAATAAATAAATAAACCATAGAATAGACTTCGCAATTTATAATGTAAATTTTGTTTAAGGTCTAAAAGTATGGTCGGCGATATTTAAACTTGTTTTAAAAAGAATCATTTCTAAAATGTTTACAAACTTTACAATGTTCTGGGAGAAAAACAATCTGCACACCGCTACACACAAAAGTAGTCATTCCTTTTTTTTTAACTATCAGCACGAAGATTACTTTACTAACAGCAATTAAAACAGATGAACAACAATATTAATCCAATATTTCATATGCGGAAATACCAGACCAAGGTGTGCGTACCTTTGAGTGAAAGGATAATTTTCAAACATTCACCTCCTGATTTGTTAAGTTACTTGTATTATGCTTTTTTTCAAAAAAGGTTTTTATTTTGTTCAACAAATACAAATATATTTATCTTTAAAAATGTAAAACTAGGAGAAAAGATATAAAAATCTTCTCAAAATACTTTTTACTTTGGATACAAGTTTCGTTTTCATACAAAATGGCTGAGTAGCAAAGTGTCTATCAGATTGTCTCAGACATCAACTTCCTGCAATTTTTTGTTTATAGTTGTCAGCAGGACATCTACTAAAAACTAACTGACCAATCATTCAAAGTCTGACCAGTCATTCAAATTTAATTTTTACAATCATCTTTCTCAATTCCTCTAAATTCCAAAGACAAACTATTACTTTTAATTAGGGTCTTTTTGGTAAAATTAATGTTTAAAGACAATTTTATGAGAATAAGAAAGGTTTAGCCAAAGAAGTACTAATGAATAGGATTTTATCGTATTAACCAAAACAGTTGTTTAATTCATTATGGACAATAAATGCACAACTAGACGAGTGTTCCATGTCAAAACCCAGTTAGGGCTTTTATTTCCCAACGTCTCCTAGACATTTAAAAACTCTTGAAAAGCAAACAAATTACTGTGAGGGCGGTGGATTTTTCTAATATTTATCTTTTTATTTATTTGATTTTTTAATGTTTATGTTTTTCTTACGTTTGAGGGAAAAGGGATAAGGAAGGGGAATGGGTTTGGTTCGGTGTGTGGATTAGGTATATGGAGGTTGGGAACAAGGTTGATGGTCTGGGGAGTATTTGGTTAGGAAAGGGCTAGGTTTGGGTTGTTGAAAGGTATATGGAGGTTGGGAACAAGGTTGGGGGTTTTACTAAATGTTTTCTATGTTCGGTCCCTCAGGTAATATATTACGGCTCGGCTATGATAAGGTGCGCGGTTAGAGCATCAAACTTTTCAATAACAATATTTAACGCTTATTTAATAATAACAACAATAATATTAATAATCGAAAGGCAAACAAAAGAAATTACTGGTTCTTCTTCTCTTACTTATTTTTCTTAATAAATATTCTCAAATATTCTCATCAACATATATTCTCTTAATATTAACTCATGCAAATATCAATAAATCAATACAGATAATAACGCTTATTTAAAGTTACTCAAACATCTTTTCTTACTAATTCTTCTCGTAAGTTTCTCTTTAAAATCTTCATAAATACTTCTCATAAAATTCTCTTTCAATCTTTAAAAATCCTTTTCTTATAAATTTTTCTTTTAAATCTCTTTAAAACTCTTTTCTCATAAAATCTTCTTTTAAATCTCTTTAAATCTCTTTTCTCATAAAATTCTCTTTTAAATCTCTTTTCTCATAAAATTCTCTTTTAAATCTCTTTTCTCATAAAATTCTCTTTTAAATCTCTTACTCTTCTTAACTCTTACTTTGCCATCTTAAAACCTCTTCAAAACTGTTCTCTTTTCTTTTTTGAGCTTTTTATAGTTTTCGGTTGTTTACCGTTTCGCTACTTATTCATCATTAATTTATATGACAGGCTGAATAAGTTTCCGTGCGTATATCTTTTCTTGGTTGTTGTTATTTTTTACTTTTCTTTTCGCTATATCGTTTATTCATATGACAAATTCAATAAATCTCTGTGTGTACGTCTTTTCTTGGTTGACTCACTCTTTTTTTTTTTTCGTTCGAATATTATATGCTTGAGTCGGGTAAAACTTAAAGATAATGTTTCCAATTTTATCATTTTCCCTCTTCACATTACTGAAGCATGCTGACAAAATCGACAAATAAGTTTTATTTTAGTGTTTACTTTCAGTTGTAAAAAAAACAAAATATGTTTTGCTGTTTCATCATAGGTGAAAAGAGATCAATTTCCTTTATTAAGATGTTTTCATCTCAGCATGAAAGAGAGTGAAAAAGTACTTAAATACGATGATTGTAATTTTCAAACCATCTTCGAGAGGTCGTTGCATCTGAGTTAAGTAAGTATCCTGATAGTCATATATTTAATCTGCACCATACTACCTTTAGAACTGTTTTAATATAAATTCTTGTTAAAACAAGAAAAACTAGCGTACCATGGAAATAACCATGTTACCAGCATTTGTTATAACTATAATTGTTTGCGAGTTGATTAATGGAATCGAAATACCAGCGGACTATAAATATGACGAATGTGCTCCAGAAAAGAACGAGTGTGAATACTGGTTAGAATTGGAAGAAAAACTAACAATGGTATACAAGAAAGATTTGCTATATCCGTTTAATGGAGACTTGTACTTGTATAACGAATCTCCTGGACCTAACGCAACAAAGGTTAGTTGTCTCAAATGTTTAGTTTTTATAAGATAAACACACCAAATGCGAGCTGAACACGTTAAATATTGTTTATTAAGATACCATATGACGAAGTAATTTCAGCAGATGGAGAGAACCGTATGGTAATTGTTATTAATGGCACTTTGCCTGGACCACCTATCGTTGTGTATGAGCATCAGAATTTGATCATTCATGTAAAAAACTTGTTGCTCAGTGATGTAACCACACTGCATTGGCACGGGTTGCATCAAAAGGGTACTCCTTTTATGGACGGGGTCGGATGGATATCTCAGTGTCCTATTTCTGCTGGTCAGACGTTTACATATAATTTCAAGGTATTCTTTTCAATTACAGGAAAAGTTTGAAAATTTCATGATGTTTGATTTCAAAAAGTAAAAAATTTGAATTTTTTGACAAAAATGTATTTAGGTTTATGTTCTACACAGGTTTCAATTTCCGTTTAATTTTTACAGATCCTCTTCTAATTTCGTTTAGTTCCCTTGCTTCTTAGTTCGAAGCTTTTTTTGTTTGCTGATTTTTCTCTTTTTTTCTGGAAAATTTATTTGTTGCGAAAAGATCTTTCATCCCGGCAATTTTTTGTTGAAAAGGTATTGCATTTTTTACATGCGGAAATGCTTGCAGTAACTGACGATTGTCTTTATAAAATTCACATATTTTACCAATTATTTGACACGGAGGTACAGTTCCACCATCAGCATTCACAGCAGCAATTATACACTGTTATCATGAAATCCGATATTGCCAACCTAGCTGACCCGAGAATGAATTGGAAAAAATTTACCTCCTGTTTTGACATAGCAAAACTGCTATAAAATCCATACCATTATTCATAGACCAATAAAGTTTGGTGGCAATCTTGTCTATGCCAATAACAAGATTTGGGTAAAATTTTATCTCAATCCCTGCAGTATAACAAAAGTTCCTTTTTTTACTCTAGTAAATTTGCTCTTATTCTACACATTGATTTAGCTCTGAGGATTTGTGAGCAAAGCAAAGAAATGTGTTGAAAACCTTTTGCATGTGATCTTTAACTGGTCAACACGTATTGTGTGTTGAAAAACCCATTTCGTACATACAATCAGCTAAAAATGCCTAGAATTTCCTTAGTGCTTTGTTTTCAAAATCATTATCAAATGTACAAATTGTAAAGTTCAATAAACTTACACTAACAGTGAATTAATTTCTAAAATTTATTCAATGCCTTTCTTTTCTTGTAATATCTTGACACTCTTTAATTTACTCGACATGACATTTAAAGCAATGGTCAGCTTACTATTCTCAAATGGCACTAAACTTTGACATAAGATTTATACAAGTTTTAAATATTTTTTTCAAAAATGACTATAATTCATTATAATGGGTTACTTATGTGCTCAAATTCTCTTTTAACAAATAATATTAATCCATTAAAATGAAGCTGAATGGATGAAAATTCTTGATAACTTTCTAAAGGTGTTTGCTATTGAAATCCACAAGACAACTGCTGGTGACCAAATGCTGGTGAAAATCTTGAGGTGCAGTCTCAACAGCCTGTTCACTGAATTGTCCTAAGGGCAGTCGTTTCATATTTACAAAGTCCTTGATGAGGTGGAATACTGTGTAGATTTTGGGCATGATGCTATTAAGTTGGATAGCCAAATATGTGGCTTTAAATTAATCAATCTTGAAAGAAAAATCCTTTTCTAGTACATTTCCAAAGCATGAATTCACAACCTAATTAAACTTTTTGAAAGCTTCAATGACAGTACGAACTTTGGGGTTGGAAGTTTCTTCAGTAAGACATTGTAAAACATCAGAAGTTTTAAACAATTTTCTGCACTCATTGCTTTCAAAGTGTCCGCACATGATATGGTCTTTGGTGAATGTGAAGCATGACTTGCCACTTTTCAGCATCAGACTACACAGTTTTGATAACTTTGAAGAGTTAATTGACTATCCCCAAAAGAAGGTGTAACTCCAATGGTGGAATGATGTCAAGAGTTAGTGTATCCTATTGTCCATAGATTATTGACTTGTGAACAACATTGCCAAACATTTTGGCCTTGGCCAACACTCCAACCAATTGTTCAAAAGACTTAAGATTTTTTTGGACTGAGCCAAGTGTTCTTAAACAGACTCTTCAAGCAAGGTTCTTTGAGTCAATATCGCACCAACAACAAGGGTGCACGCTTGAGTGTGTTTGAAGTCCACAAATAATGTTGGCAACTTTCATGTCACATGCAATAATCAACTTTAGAGCATCCGCATTGATGAGTTGCCAGACCTTTTAAATTTTAGAATGAGTTTCTGGCAAATCTCCAAAGACTGCGACAAAAACTTGTCTTTTCACAATAGTAGCTTTTGCTGCTCTGGAACTCAAAAGTCGCTTTTGAGGTGGTGAGTTCAATTTATCTTGCTCTGTGGAACTCTCAATAACACTGACACAAAACTTGAGGAAACCTTTGCCACCATAAATGCCTAATTTGATAAAGTAGCCACCTGAAGTTTCTCTAGATTGAATGACTTGGCTAACCAGAACAGACAAATCTTTGCAATGAACAACAACATGGGTTGTATCAAAACCTTTGGAACCTGTGGGTTTAAGTCTGTACAAGTAAAAAACCCCTTAAGTTGTTGACTAGCCATTTGAAAATTGGCAATAAAGTTGGACTCAATCATCTTCTTGGCTGATGACTGATGACAAAAAAAAGTTACAAAAACTATCATTTTATAATTAACTACTTACAAAATTACAATATTATAATTAATTTTTGCTGACATTATACCTGGAGTAACAGGAAGTGGATGACCTCCAGATGCTCTTGCCAAATGAATTATGCCTTTATGAGATGCTACCTTACTTTCAATCACATTGGATGCTATCTCTTCTGCTGCTTTGGCACCTAATGAAGCCAGGTTTTGTATATTTTCCCTTAACTTTAACTGAGAACAATGATGTGGTAATCCCTTTCCTAATAGGCTGAGGCATGTACTGCATCTCCCAGCTTGCATTTGATTTACTTTCATTTTCCCCTTAGGTTAAGCTTTTTCTTGAAACCTAGATTGTCCAATTTTGCAAATCAAGTTGTCACACACAAGACTACGTGTTTTAGCCCTGACTTGGATAGTTTTGAAATCAAACTTTGGCAAAGGCAGTTCTGCATGATTCACAAAGACCTTAAAACACACAAGAGTCACTCACATCAAGATTTGTCTGGTAAATGCGACAAACTTTTTTATCCTGAAAAGCAGTCATCTGTAGGCCACATTTTTGGAGGCAGAGCATGCAGACATTTTCTATTCTGCTCATGGCTTCTTGCCTGATTTGGCATTTTAAGGAGTCAGTGGATTGTAAATGTGTATCTAGACAAATTGAGGCATTTTATGAAATTGAAGAATATGATTGACAAATATTAAGATTACTGGCAATGTTAATTTATGATTAACATTAATTGGGGACTCTGTAATGTCATCACAAGAAATGCCTATATTTATTTTGATTGGGTTTCAAGATTATGAAAAGCTTTAGAACCCTGCCATCTTTGATAATGTGAATTTAACACACTAACATTACGTCACACTGACTCAAGTAGGTGTATTTCAAATAAATAACATATTGCTACAAGTAGAGCTACTAAATCTATCCTATTACTTTAGCCTAACAATTTTTATATTATAAAAAATGAAAAACAAATTTTTTTACCGCATAAAACGATTTTCAAGTGAAAGGTTTGACAAATTTCGATATTTCTGTAAACATTTCAGTTCAGTACTACAAAAACAAAGTTTTGTTTTGGTTTTAACTTTTTATTATATGTACGTTAAAGGGTACAAAACCATTGTTAAAACAAAAATGGAACAAGACTAAAACACTTAAAACATTGAAATCATATTTCAACATATCTTATGGTAGTGTAGAAAAAATATTCATTTTAAGAATAGTAAGCTGACTATTGCTTTAAATGTCATGTCAAGTTAAAATGTCATGTCAAGTCAAATTAAAGAGTATCAAGATATCACAAGAAAAGAAAGGCATTGAATAAATTCTAGAAATTAATTCACTGTTAGTGTAAGTTTATTGAACTTTACAATTTGTACATTTGATAATGATTTTGAAAACAAAGCACTAAGGAAATTCTAGGCATCTTTAGCTGATTGTATGTACGAAATGGGTTTTTCAACACACAATACGTGTTGACCAGTTAAAGATCACATGCAAAAGGTTTTCAACACATTTCTTTGCTTTGCTCACAAATCCTCGGGGCTAAATCAATGTGTAGAATAAGAGCAAATTTACTAGAGTAAAAAAAGGAACTTTTGTTATACTGCAGGGATTGGGATAAAATTTTACCCAAATTTTGTTATTGGCATAGACAAGATTGCCATCAAACTTTATTGGTCTATGAATAATGGTATGGATTTTATAGCAGTTTTGCTATGTCAAAACAGGAGGTAATTTTTTTCCATTTTTATAAATTCAGAGTCACTTTTTTCCCGCAGACGTACCTAGAAGATTTCAAAACTTGTACCAGGTGACCCTGGGATGTGTACACTTTCAGCCCATATAAGTGGCATTCTCGGGTCAGCTAGGTTGGCAATATCGGATTTCATGATAACAGCGTTTAGTTATTGTTTCTCTATTTCCTGAAGACTGAAGATGTTTCACACCGCGAGCAACAAATTTAGGAGGCTTAAAGTCTAATATAACCGACAATATAAGCAACCATAATCACATGGGCAAAATTTGAACATTTATCTTGATTGTAATAGAATTATCATATTTTTGTATTGTGAATGAATTTTTTAGTGATATCTATTTAGCAACCATTAACAAATAGTAAACTTCTAGGCATCGTAATTTCAAGGTGTTATATTACTTTTAGTAAATAACATATCGGTGATTATCGTGGAATGTCGAACAAATCTTATTATATGCCCATGAATTAAATGAGTCTGGATAACAAACCCACTTTATCAAAATGTGATTATTTTAATTTTTCTCAATATTTTTCAATCTTAAATGCATCTTGTTTTGTCTTTTATATTTCTTCTTCATAAAACGTTCCAGCTATATCTCGACCATTGTAATCTTTAATCTTATATGCAGTTGAGTAGTATATACTAAAGATATCTGTAAAAATTTCGTTTGACAGCTAGTTTCTTTGCTTAAACTTCATCGTTAGCTAACCTGATATCAACTTTAGTTCTTACATTTCCAATTGTTTTTCCAAATACTGAATTGTTCATTAGCTTGCAATAGTCCTTTCATGTTAGCTTTTAATTCTATGAATCGCTTTAACCATAGACTTTCATTAAATTTTATTCCTCAATGAATATGCGTAATTATCATACCATGCTTTACATATAATTTTAGAGTCTAATGATGAACAGCAATTTTATTTTTATGATTTATTTTAAGCATTAGTTTATCAGCATTACATGTTCGCATTCTTTCAGGAGCTAGAGGATAATCGTTATGTAAATCATGCAAGTGTTTTGGATATTCCAAATCTACTTCAAGGAATTAAGCATGATTTTCCCATGAATTAAGGTCATTTTCTGTCATCAGCTTAAAATTTGTCGGTAGAAGATTACACATTGCACTTGAAGAGAGACCATTTAGATAGGTGATACACTTTGGTAGTTCATCTTTATTGTACTCGTCTCCCATATACTTATTATTAGCTTTAGGTTATTCTAATACCTTTATCAGATACGAGTAACGTATTAGAATCTGAAAGTAATTTTAATCAACTACAGCTAATATAAGTAGCATCCCAAGCTAGTCCTGGAGCAGTGTAATACAATGCAAAATCAAAACCATATGCTTTTATACATACATCTTTAAAATTTTCCATAACATCATCTAAGAGTAAAACATCTGACATATTATAAATGTTATGACATATTATAAATATTTCTAAGTTTTTCATATTTAAACTCTTTCCACACTTTTTGCGCATATTCATAGTCTTTATCACTGATATGTTCACAAGTTAGTCTTGAGTAGAATTCTTCTTTTGGAGGTGGTTCAGTATCATTTAATTTATCATACTTGTCATGTAATCATATAGATATTCATCTTTTTGTAAAAGTAGATCTAATTCAACAAACTCAAAGAATTATGCAGTACTTTTTAAATTACTTTTTTTAAATTTTTTACAAGACTATCCGAGCTAGCTGTAATACAGGGTGACCGGAAAGTTCTGTCAGTACTTCACAATCAATTTATTTTTAATGTAATATACATAAACTACTGAAATCACAGTAACAGATCAAGTAACATATGTAGTGTAAGTATACCAAATTTTTCCTATGATGGATGAGTGGCCTCCGTCCTCTCCCGACCTGAATCTACTTGATTTTTGCTTGTGGGGTATTTTGGAGTCCAAGGTCAATGCTAAACAACATCACAATTTGGCCTGCATGAAACGAATGATGATCCGCGAATGGGAAAAGTTTCCTATGGAAACAGTTCGTGCCGCCATACAATCATGGCGTCATCGATTATCATTGACAGTGGACCGAAAAGGAGAACGATTTGTATAATTCTTGGTATACTTACACTACATATGTTACTTGATCTGTTACTGTAATTTCAGTAGTTTATGTATATTATATTAAAAATAAATTGATTGTGAAGTACTGACAGAACTTTCCGGTCACCCTGTAAATATAAAGGTATCAATTAATCTGAGTTCTATCTTTGTTTTTGAGCTATCATCTATCATAACATCCTTTAAAAAGCTGATATAATTTTCTTCATCTTTGGGTATACACTTCCCAGCGGGCACACGACGTTGAAACAACGTTGAAATAACGTCGATCAACATCGATCAACGTTATTTCAACGTTGTTTCAACGTCGTGTGCCCGCTGGGTTAATGTCATCTTTTAATTTTAACAAGATTTTCCATGAACAATGGACTGTCATGTCCTGTAAAATAGCGAAGGACAACTGGAATAAATTTTGGTACCTTTAAACTTAGGTTACAAGAAATGTGAGCTGCTCCTCTATACTTTCCCATCAGTTGTTGCAATATAAGTAACAGGGTTGCTGGAATAGACGCTATCATCAAAACACTTTATGTAATAACAAAGCTAGAAGGTTCATTTTTTTGAAATTGTTTTGTATAACTTTTTTTCCGGATTTGGCTGACACATGTCAATAGGTTTTATGATGGATTTGAAATATGTGTATACAATAAAAGGTACTCTAGTCATTTGTATAAAAACTTTTAAGTATAGCGTTGTACCTTTTTTAGGCATTTCTACTCTAACAGCTTCATTAGTATTACAATATTTCTTATGTGTATCCAATGATTCTTGTGAATTGAATGGATTTAAACATCTAAGGTAGAAGAACTGTGTACCAGACTTTTTTGTTGTTTGTGATGTTAACTTGCTCATGTCAGCAATTAGACAATAGTGATCTTTTTTTCTAAAATCAGAATCATTAACTTCAGTGATGAGTAATAAACTGACACAAGTCGTAATAATATTTTTTACTTATACTAATAACACCTATCGATCCATCCTCATAATCGTATATATTGATTAATATGTTAGGGTTTTTTTTTTCAAACTTGTCTATAGATTTTGTATTAACAGGATAATCTATCCCAATCATATTTATTTTCATAGATTTTGAAAATGACGTCATCAAGTTCACTATTATGGTTTTTAGGATATTTAGCTCTTAATACAGACCACAGGAAACATTTTTCATCCTCATTTTTAACATTAATTATAGCTTTTTTAGCAGCCAATTGTTTAGGAAGTGGTATTTATGAATTACCTCTTAGTGGGACATATTAAACAGTGCGAAATGTTTAGAGGTACTATTGATTCTATGTACACAAAATTGGTCAAAATTATCAGTAATACGATCAAACATGGTGTTATACATCTCAGTTATATACTAGAATAAAAATTATTTATTACATTATTAAAGGTTTTATCGAACTCTGATGTCTTCATTATACATTTTAGAACTATCTTTATATTTGTTTTTGTGTAATTAGAAAAAAAAAAAATTTCACTGTTGAACTTACGGATTTGAAGAAAGATTGAAGATTGCTTTATACTTCACCATTCTTTAAGCTACATCAAAATCTATAGTAAAAAGCATTCGAAAAAATTTTTTAAAACAGAGTTTTCTTTTTTGTTGGTAATACTCTTAAAAGTTTCTTTCGTATACCAGCCTTTTACTAGCCAATAGTAAGTTCAATACTATCTAGCAATGCGTTTGGATCGCTCGGTAAGAATATTTTATCAACACCTTCACCAATTTTATACTTATTCCAAAAGGGTTTTAGTAGCTTTCTCGCAGAGAACACAACGTTGCAACTTTCTTTACAAAAATTTTGCATTCAATTTACACTCTACAGATTACCTCAAAAACGCTCATTAAAAAAACCGCTCAAACTATATTTACAATATTTCAAGGAAACTACATCAAACAAATCCACTTTACGTAGTTTTCTCCACGCAATTCAGGTTTTAGCATATTATTTCATTTATAAACTCTATTTCCTCTTGGAATTGTACCATCTTTCTCGTTATTCATTTTTAGTACGTTTGTACTTATCATAATCTCTGAATAATTTTTGTAATCTTCATATGTATTTGCTCTTTCATTTAACTTTTACGTCATAATTAATTCCCAAAGACCAAGAGTACCTTCATACTCCTTATCACCTATTACAATATTATAATTAGAAAAACCAACTTCAGTGTCTGCTATAATTTATTATCATTATTGTCTCTAATACCAAACGTTTTGCCAAAGTCATTAGATGCCAACTTTTTAAAATATGATGCTACTGATGATCCGGCTAGAATATATTCCATTTTAGGTGGTCTGAATACTTTAGAGCTGAAAGATTCGTTACTCAGAGTCCAAATACTGGAAATCACAAACTTGCCAATTTTTAACAGCTTTCACCAAGTCTTCTCACCCAACAACAAGTCGTCTTAAAGACAAATTGAAGACGTCTTGAAATTGGTCTTAAAGATGTCTTAAACTGGTCTCAAATGAAACACAGTAAGTCGTCTTATTTAAAACGTCTTAAAGTTGTCTTATTTAACACGTATTAATGACGGCTTACACTGGTCTCAAATGAAATACAGTAAGTCGTCTTATTTAAAACGTCTTAAAGTTGCTTTATTTCAGTCGTCTTAAAGTTGTCTGAAACTGGTCTCAAATGAAACACAGTAAGCCGTCTTAACTAAAACGTCTTAATATTATCTTAACACGTATTAATGACGGCTTAAAAAGACGTGCGTGTGTGTATATATATATATATATATATATATTATTTTTCAGTCTCCTGCCTATACAACATAAATATATATATTTACATTATATTAAAAGGAGACTGGAAGGTGACAGGAAATAGAAAGGTGTGAAAATATGAACTATCCAAATGCAATAACTGAAAAAAGAGACATGATTTACTATAGAAAAATACTTACCAGCATCCACAAAAAAAGATTACATGATTATAAAATTTTATTAATATTTTCGTGATAGTGGTGCGTTTTTTAATACACCCTGAATAAATTTATGGACTGTCTTCTCTGATTCCTTTGGATATGTCTTTCGGACAGCCGCTAAAAAGAGAAAATTAATGAAGCAATAATAGGTCAAGAAAGTCATTGTTTTTTTGGAAAGCAGCGTTAGAAGACACTTACCAATTACACATTTATAAAGGTGGGTTTCTTTATAACTTCTCTATCCGCCTCTCTGTCTGTCCATGTTGAAATTTATCATCAGCAAACAATGTAATTTCTAAATTCGATTAGTTTCTCAGAAATCTGTAAAATATGTGCTTGTAATAACCTAGCCGTAGGCCCTTTACGGAAATAGTTCAAAATTCTTTTGAATTATTAGTTGGTCTTTTGCATATAGTCAATGCAGATATCCGGAAACATATATAATACCAGTAGCTATAAGAGGAGACTATATTTTTGATGTCACTTATACGACTGGCAACTAAAATCGTAATCTGTCCGCTTGCGAAATTCTTGTTCTTCATTAAACTATTTTAAACATCATTACTACTCTTCCTACCCAAGAACCTTTGATAATGCACCCTTTCACAAGAAAAATATCCAGTATGAAAAACAGTCCATTTTAAAAATGATCTTGCTGGAGCATCACAGAGAAAAGTTTTAACTTTAACAGTGTGTTCAACTGATATTATTGTCAAACCGGATAACTTTACACCACACAATTCTTGTCATTCTTCCGTAAATGGATATAAAGACGTAATTAAAGACGGAATTAAGTAAGGAATTAAAGCATGGACGTATAAGAGTGGACGTGCAACTTATTACAGTTTAACTTTTTGCATTACTTTAAACTTTTATAGCATTTGTTCAACAAGACTGTTCATGATAAAGTAACTACTTCACGTGTTGACAAATTACTAAACAAATTACTCCAAGATAAAGAAAATAAATTTTCGGCACGAACAGATTTTATCATTTTTTCAAGATGAACATTTGTAAACTTGGGAGCTTTTTTCGTGTAAACAAAGTCTGTGAATGATAAAATAGACCTGTAAGGATAATTTTAAAATGGCTAAAAAAAGTATAGCTAAATATAAAAAAGCTTAAATATACTTTTTTATCAAGATCTGATTTCATTCAATTCCTTGGTCCTTCATTCGCCAGCTTAGTACTTCATTCACCAGGCTATTTTATAATTCATTTGATAATTCAAAACCTTTTCAAAAATGATTCAAAATTATAATTATCTTACAAAATGCGGCATATATTTCATGTTTTCGTTTTTCATATTTCATATACATTTCATTTATCATAAAAAGCACATAATGACCCATTAGTTTTTTTCAAATAAAATTAAGGTTATATATAGCTGGTAAATCATATTATGTTAATGTTAAATTCTTAGTTATTCTTGCGGTTCGTCATAAATTGGCTTTGCTAAATTCTTTAAAACTGTGACAAATTATTTTTGCTTTCTTGTAATCATTTTATGCATAAGTTATTTAACCATAACTGTATATATTTCTGTTGTTGAACATATATATATATATATATATATATATATATATATATATATATATATATATATATATATATATATATATATATATATATATATATATATATATATATATATATATATATATATATATATATATATATATATATATATATTACACACATCTTTTTAAGCCGTCTTCAACTAGTTGTTCCGACAACCGTCTCGGATGTCTTACGGACATCTTAAACTGGTTATTCTGACAGATTTCTTGTTAAGATAAGTTAAAGACGTCTTAAACTGGTTATTCTGAAAGACATCTTAAACTGGTTATTTCAAAAGATGTCATAAACTTGTTGTTCCGACAGACGTCTTGTTAAGATGTCTCACGAATGTCTTAAACTGGTTATTCTGAAAGACGTCTTGTTAAGATGTCTTAAGGATATCTTAAACTGGTTACGGGAGAATGTCTTAATGAGGTGTTGAAAAGCCGTCTTAAACACGTCTTTAACTAGTTGTAGACGTCTAGACGAGTTAAAGATAAGTTGCATACGTCTTAAAGTCGTCTTATGATGGGTGGGTTATTTTGTTCATTTGTTGTTTTTTATAAACCAGTAATACCTTCTTATTGCATCAATTGTTTAATTATTGGTTTGTGCTGTTTGGTAAAAAAGTCTAGAGCATTCTGATGACCTAGTTTTTCATCCATAAACATAGCTTTAACATCTCGCTTCACTTTGAGATATTCTAAGACTAACTGATCACTTTTTTCATTATTCTCAACATGCTCATTATCGATTCAACATGATCATTATCGATGCCTAATTGAGGAGCAGTTAGAACTGTCGGATTAATTTTCTCAGATTCTTTAATTTCAATTTTTATAAATGATAAAAAAATTCTTTTACAACGCGCAGTGACTCTAAACCATAAAAAAATGGCAATAAACCCCTCACAACATTTTTGTAAATGTAGTGCCCGTTTTTTAATAATATCAAATTAAAATGATTGTTTATTTAAAAAGTAAAAGTATATTTTATATTTTATGGTTAAAAGAAGTTAAAAGTTTTAATGTTATTTTCAAAGAAATCTGAAAAATAAGTAATATTTATTTAGTAAAAATGGAGACTTTTTAATCTAAACTGAAGTCTATATTTACTTTATATAGACTTTAATTTAGATTAAAATAATCTTTTAAGATTATTTTAATCTAAATTAAAGTCTATATAAAGTAAATATAGACTTTAATTTAGATAATCTTTTAACTTTAGATAATCTTTTAACTTTATATACTTTAAATATATTGAATAAAAAAATTGAAATCTGATTTTTTTTGTTCAAATTAGAAGAATTTTCTAAAATAATGTAGAATATATACTTACTTTTTTACTTTAAATATTAGCTTAAAAAATGTTCCACCGAGTTCAAAGGAGATATATACTTTTTTCAGTTAATTAACACTTTTACTTTTAGAATATGCGGTCACCTGCGGTATAGTGAGTTATATTACAGGAAATACTGAAGTTGTTGAGTGAAGATACTTCAAATATGTTGCACTTATCGAATAATAAATCATCATTCAAAATTAACAATAAACATTTTAACAAACTTCTAAGTAGCATATGATGACAAAACTAAGTTTAATGAAACTATATTTGATATGTTAAAACAAGTTATACATGTAAAAAAACTCAAATTAAAAAAATACAAATGTCCATGTATCCATAAAAACCTTACTTTCTAATCAACTTTTAAAATAATAGACATTTTGATATAATTTAATGAACAGCCGACGTTCAGTGAAAAAAAGTATAAAATTTTTTTACCAAAAAAACGAACGGTTAGCAGTTATTTTTAGAAAAGATCGTGTTTTATAACAATATTAAGAACTTTAAAAACTTTTTTATTAAAGAAAGAGCGTTTGTTTGATGTAAAATTATTGCTGAAAAAATGATTGCACCGTGAAACAAGTCGAGTTTCCCTTCAATAACTTACAAGTCAGCTATTTTTAATACAATTAATGAGAAATGAAATTGGCTCAGTTTGGATGATCAGAAATTATATAACAGAAAAAATTGCAAATACATCAGACTCTCAAAGTGACGATGATTAAAGTCCTCCATTAAAAAAGACTTATCTAAGCACACATCTAATTAAAGAAGTGTGTCAACATTTATCAAAATAAGGTATCAATGTCCTAACTTCAACTCAATCTGGGATTTACAGAGTTTTTTGAGAGAAGCATACATAATAAAAGAAAATTTAAAAAACATTCTGAAAGAAAAATTCTGGACTCTTCATTTTGATGGTGAAAGAATTGATGGAAAATAAATACAAAGTTTAGTTTTAAAAAGCTGTGTGAAAAAAAGAAAAAAAATCAGGAGTTTTATTACCAACGGTGAAACCAAAAGTAAAGTCAATGGTAAAGTTATGGTTTGGTGAACAACTTTGATTTGTGAAATGTCATTAGAGTGATCATTTGTGATACAGCTGCTGCAATTTCTAAAAGTTTGGTAACAAAACTCCCGTTTTGCATTTGTAAATGCTAATTAGAAATTACATAAATCTTGAACAAATTTAAAAAACTTAATGAAATTTAGACAACATTTTGCAGAGCAGGTGCCAAATTTAAAAAATGAGCTGCACACAGTATGAAAAACCAAAATGGATGAATTTAATGATTGAAGGCATAAGCTAGAATAATAATGCGATAATAGCAGCTTGGGAATCGGCAACATTTAATAACCAAAAGAGTTTTTCATGTATAGCAATAATTGTTTAGTCTTGCTTTTGTCTCTTTGTCCAAGTTAATCTTCAAACTTTAAAAATCCATCGAGGGGTTTTGGTTATTTTTGATGTACTTAAATATTGTATTATAAATATTATGGTGTCTACAAAGAGAAACAATTACTTTTTTAATTACTATTACTGATCGAAATACGTCACTGTCATGATTTCTAATCATTTTTTCTTCCAATTTTTTTTCTATTAACTAGACAAATTTCTCGAAGTTCAATTTTTTAAAATGATATGATTTGGAACTCATAGCAGCCGTTTTTCTCAATATGCCGTTAAATTCTCAAAATTTAAAATTTTTAAATTCTAGAAATTCCTCAAAATGCTTCCGACAAAAGTTTAATTGTTTTTACAACACGTTTAAGCACATCTTACTAAAAAACATTTCTAACTCTTAATATTGTTGGACATAATAGTCAATACCTCCGTTTACTTTAGAAAACACACACTAACTTTACGGCTTTGCAATAGGCTAGAGAATTCTGGTGTTCAAAAGTTCGGAAATTTCCTAGCCCATTGTGAAGCAGTTGGAAGATAACATGAAGGTAATCATTCTAAAACCGATGGTTGGTCATGCTCTAACAAAGTTGATTTAATAAATTTTAGTATTTACTTTTGTTTTGTTTTTTTCAGAAGAACAATCTATAATAACTTGTAGCTCCTTTATTATAATAAGTAGACTTTATTATCATAAGTAAACTTTGCTTCCGAAAAAAAGTTTAAAAAAATGTTGTTCTGCAGCAGTGTTGCTGTTACATTTTAAACTCTTACATTTAAACTCAAATATGCATATTTTTTACGCAATTGTTCGCTTGTTATAAGTAGGCTGAACCTAAAGGCACGTTTTGGTACCATAGTCACGTTGGTGCTCAGCGTACAAATGGAGCGTTTGGTGCGTTAATAATTAAAGAACGTCCGAAGCCGAATAGTGAGAGGTTAACCGACGTTATAATGACTGTGGGAGACTGGCACCATCACAGCTCAGAGGAGGTTTACTTAAAAATGATATACGGCAACTTTGATGCAAACAAACGTTACAACACGACAAGCACAATTGACGGAGGCAAATTTTCTGATGTGCTATGGGTTTCAGCTTTGATAGAAGGGAAAGGAAGATACATCGATCCAAAGACAGGTGAGGGTTAAAAAAAAAGCTATTAAAAACTTCTTCAAATTTACATTCCATTAATAGACAACTCCTTGAATTGTTTTTAAAAAAACTTTTATAAAAAAAACGAATGGCAGGAAGGGGAGGTAAAATCTCACTTATTTTAAAAACTGTATACTTTATAGCGCATACAAATTTCGCACAATTTTTGGTGTATTAACTTTAAGGCAAAGATAATGGTGCTCCATTAACTTGGTACACAGTGAAGCAAGGTTTGAAGTACCGTTTTCGAGTAATTAACGTCGGCACTATGTACCCAATGCGCATATCAGTTGACGGGCATGAAATAAGTGTCATTGCATCGGACGGTTATGACATCAAACCGCATTCAGCAGATTTTGTTATCGTTCATCCAGGAGAGCGCTTCGATTTTTTACTAAATGCTAATAAGACAATAGACAATTATTGGATCAGAGCTCAGAGTATGGAGGTATAGTAAAAAATTTATTATCGAATGGAAATAATATATTTTTATTTCTATTACAGTTTTTAGAATTTATAAGCTACTACCACCAATAATTTTTTGAAATATTAAGACTATTTCTGAATTTAGGAAATGGGGTAGAAAAGACAGAAAGCGTCTATAAAAACTTAGTAACTTTAAAAATTTCAATTAAAGTGAAACCGCCACATACCGGGCTTTAGAAAAGTCCGGTATGTGGCGGTTTCACTTTCATTTTTGAGAATTTTTTTGTAAAATTTTTTTAATATAAGATAATTTATTTTAGTATAAAAGTATTATAAAATACTTATAATTATATAATAAGAAACTCACACAAAGTTTGAAAATAGTACGTGAAGTAGCAGTCCGTTTAATTCCGACTCTTCGGTTAAGACTGGACACCATGAAAAATCATTCATACTAAAAAAAATTATTACAATTCAATTATTATTTTTACATTTATATGTAAAAAAAAAAATCAGCTCCAATCTTATATCTTTTTGGAAGACAAGTATCTTTGCAAAGCCGAGCACTACACAAGCCGAGCATTACACACGCCGTTTTCACAAGGAAGCATATTACTATGAAATGCTTTTTTGCACTTTTTACATTTTCTTTCATCATTATTTGTTGTTTTTGTAACAATTGGATTACTGCCGTTAAAATTCAATTTATGGTTTTTTTTTCTTTAGTTGCTCTTTCTGTTTCTATTGCCTTCAAAAGTTCAATCACAACATTTTCAGTAAGGCACCTACCTTCAATTGTTCTAACGTTTGTGTTCTTTTGTTTTATTACATGTAAACCACTGTTAAATGGCTGCATGGATTGTCTATCAACCAATGTAGATTTTTAGTATCAAAAATGCGAATGCTGCCTTTCTGAGCAACAATTTGTCTTTTAGAAAAAGCTTTCAATGCTTTTGCAATATCATCTTCTGTATATTTTATTGTATTTCTGTGTTTTTGGCATTATTAAGACTGTTTATTTACTTTTTCATTTAGTAACAGTCAAATACGAAATTTTTTATATTAAAATATTTATTCATAGACGTTTGAAAACAATTAATTTTCTTAAAACAGGTTAGTGGATCAAAGGTTACAGCCTAATTACTCATACCTGTTTTTTTAAAGTAACTCTTTCATTTTTTGCTTTTTTTTGAAAAAACAAAAAAGATTTCTAATCAACATCAAATTATCAATCTAACTAATTATGGTAGTAGAAATTATCAATCTAAGTTTTTATCACATAATTTTTTTCTCCTTTATTCAGAAAAACCGATGTGAAAAATCTCAATATTTCAATTACCAAGCCTAAATTACAATTAACTTATATAAATTTTAAAACCAATAGTACAATTCATTCTTATTAATACGATAGAGAAACAAATTATCTATCGAATGGTATTTTTTAAATTGTAAAATGTTTTGATTTTCATTATGCGATTTTTGATTATCAATAAGTGTCCGGTCATACATGACGGACGGTATAACCCGAATTTACTCTATTCATTTTGCAATAGGATAATGTGGAAAACCACACAGTGCAAGCTGTTCTACATTACGAAGGAGCGTTTAAAAAAGAGCCAACAACTAATGAGCTAAAATGTTTGAAGGAGAGTCCCTGTCAAGTTATAAACTGCCCTTTCAAATACTTTCCTGAACATTTTAACTTAAATTGTGTATTGATGTCTGATTTGCAAAACGCCGACGATGAAGACCCAGCTCCAGCCTATGGAGAAAACAGCGAAGAACATTTTCTGAACTTCGCTTTTCCGGGTAGCAAAGTAAACCCCGGTTCAGTAAACGGAAGAAAGTTTGAATTTCCTGGTGTTAATTCTTTAACCCAGGGCGACGAGATTGATGGTTATGATTGTGATAAAAATGATTGTGGACATGATAAAGTGTGCTACTGCCATTACGAACTAAAGATTCCGGGTGATAAAACAATACAATTTATTTTTACTAATCTAGGGAGTGGGGGAGGCTGGGGTCATCCAATGCATCTTCATGGACACAGCTTTTATGTTTTAAAAATGGATTACGCGCCTCAAAATAGAACAACAGCTAAATTGATAAATGCAACAGAAAATAAAGATATTGATTGCGGAGGTGGTCTAAATTTTTGTAACGAACCGAAATGGAAAAATAGTTTGTGGGAAAATGGAAATATTCCAGGTTTAAATGTTAAAAATCCTCCACGAAAGGATACGCTTATTATACCTACAGGTAAAACTTTTTACTTTGCAGTGTGAGCTTTGTAAAATGTGAAAGTGAACAATGACAAATCAGTGCAACTTTAAACAACTTCTAAGTTATAACAGCTGATTATTAAACTATATAATACGTTATAATCATGGAGAAGTTATGTTGCTCGTTTAGACACTTTGTTATAAAAAGGTCTTCAATTTTGAAAATTAAACTTCACTTACAATTCATTTTTTATTTATGATATTTGGAAATCTTGTTGATGCTTTCTGAAACGTTTCATCTTGCATGCGCAAGTTTAAAGAGTTTTTATTTTTACTTTTTTTTAGGCGGATATGCGGTTATCCGTATAAAATCAGATAACCCAGGGAAATGGTTCTTACATTGTCACATTGAAGTTCACGCGCTTGCTGGAATGGCTATGATTATCTCAGAGGCTGTCAAAGAGGCGCCGAAGCCGCCTAAAGGTTTTCCTGTTTGCAACAACTTTTATAACGATGAATCAAGAGACTATTTTTACTTCAAGGAAAATTCTACTAAAACCGGTAAGATGAAACTAAGAAATTTTTTCAAAAAGCCTCTTTATGGAGTCACTAATGTTTGAATACATTTTATTACATTCAGATACTAACGTCACCGCTGAATCCAACGCTAAACTCACCGCTGAAGTCACCAGCTACAAAATAGCTACTTTCGTCCTGTGCGCGATACTATTAATAGTTATTTTAGTTTGGGTTATTAGAGAGAATTTAAAGTCTTTACTTTTCCATTTATTATACAAATGTTGTAAAGGTAATTATAAAAATGTTAATTAATGTTCTTTTTTCTAACTACTTATTTTTGATAAAAAAGAAGTAAAAAAGAAATTAATAACTTTCGTATTTTCTTCTTTATTTCAATAGTGTTTTAATTCATTGCTTGATGGTGAAAGTTGTTTAATTGCGTAAAAGAACGACTTTTAAATATTACATTTATAACAATAGTCATGTTAATATTGTTGAATGACATCAAGTTGAATGAGTAGAATGACACCAAATGATTTTTTAATGATGTATGTATGTATGTATGTATGTATGTATGTATGTATGTATGTATGTATGTATGTATGTATGTATGTATGTATGTATGTATGTATGTATGTATGTATGTATGTATGTATGTATGTATGTACGTATGTATGTATGTATGTATGTATGTATGTATGTATGTATGTATGTATGTATGTATGTATGTATGTATGTATGTATGTATGTATGTATGTATGTATGTATGTATGTATGTATGTATGTATGTATGTATGTATGTATGTATGTATGTATGTATGTATGTATGTATGTATGTATGTATGTATGTATGTATGTATGTATGTATGTATGTATGTATGTATGTATGTATGTATGTATGTATGTATGTATGTATGTATGTATGTATGTATGTATGTATGTATGTATGTATGTATGTATGTATGTATGTATGTATGTATGTATGTATGTATGTATGTATGTATGTATGTATGTATGTATGTATGTATGTATGTATGTATGTATGTATGTATGTATGTATGTATGTATGTATGTATGTATGTATGTATGTATGTATGTATGTATGTATGTATGTATGTATGTATGTATGTATGTATGTATGTATGTATTATGTATGTTTTATCGATATACTC